>NW_023606667.1:0-23857 GCF_013339745.2 Dermacentor silvarum | reverse complement strand
AAGGGCAGAACTAAACTTTGTTGCGCGCTCTATTCTATGCCATTCCTCTCTTCTTCCACACAACAAACTGACCTTGCGGGGGAGCAGGGGAGGTGGACGTCTGGGCGATTTACAAAGGAATTCAGGCAGCCAAGAGTTGTCGCCACGACCATTTTTCAGTATAGATTTTTCTTTACTGGACGGGTTGTTGACTAAGCCTCAGCGCTGCAAAAAGGTGAACGAACCGGGAAAGGCGGTTGCGAGCTAGCGCTTTACCCTTTCTTCGGGGTCCATCTAAGCCTAGCGTTCTTTCATCCCTTTTTCCTGGTACGGCGAGTTCGTGGAACCGAGTGCTAAATGTGAGGGAGGGGGGGAGGGAAGAAAGCCACGTTGTGGACGGGCATTATACGCGACTTCTCTTTCTTGCACCCACGCAGAAACGCCTGGGCCGGATACGGCGCACCGAGGCCACGGTTATCTTGCACCACTGCAAAGACGCGTGACTGCGGCGTATGCGTGTTTCCACTAGCGACAGGCCATCGCCATTCATGCGACTACCCGCGGTGCTGCAACGGGAGAACGTGTGCCACGAGGCCATTGTTGTCGCTTGTCCACTCGCATTATGGGAGGGCAAGCACGGCGTTTGAGTAAGAAGAACCGAAAGGCTTTCATTGGATCGCTCGCCGTGCTTTGCTACATTTTGGTCTCCCTCTTCTTACTAGCGATTAAAGAACGTGTTTTTTTTTAATTCTAGACAAGAGAGGGGATGTTCTTTCCGTTCCTTTGGTGAGCTTTCCCGCGCACAGTTTGTGCTATTCAGTTGATTGTCCAGGAGCAACCCGAGGTCTCGCCGCACAGGGAAGTCTTAAACGCGGAAGAAAGGCAGGCACTACGAAGTGGGTGCCGTAAAAGCACAGTCGGCTTAAATCACCGCATAGTCTGGCTGGTTCGCAACAGAAGCGCCCCCGTTCGTGTAATGAGATGTCGCGCTCTTTTGCTTCGAGAGGTTAGGAACGGGAAATCATAGCATACGGGTTATTTTCATTGACTAAAGATTGGAACTAGGAATTTTGGGGCTTTAGATTTCAATCTTCGACAGTTAGGTCATGACGGCTGCAACGTCTCATGCAGAATTTGCGAAAATATTTTCTTTGCGTACATTTCCGAAAACTCATAGATTTCTGTTGTACCATTATCGCGCGTGTTCGTCAGGGTTAGGTTTTCTTCGTGTTACGCAAAAACTGCTTCGTACTTGGCTTTAGCGGTTGAGGCAACCTATTCTCTATTTTGAACGAATAATATGAAGCCGCTGTTTTGAAGTTCGTAGTCGTGCCATGTATCGTGCGCCTACGCATAAAAAAAGATGACAAGCACTTTCGTCATGAATAAATGGGTGAACGACGCCATCAGACATGACTTCTGGAACAAAGTACGTATAACAGTTCTTCTGCACTGTATACTGTGTAGCTTGGTCGCAGAAATGTCCTTTTCTTATTAATAGTAGTTGGAAGGTGAATGCTATCGTTTGCACTGATCCTCATTATGCGATTAGGAGACAGCGCTACGTCCTAAAGAAAACGCGAGATAACATGCCTGTTTTGTGCCAACAGCAAATGGTTAAGTTTGGTTTTGCAAGAGCTACATTTAAAGGGCTAGCTTTCTTTTGCTCTGCGCCCACTTTATGGTTTGTATCTATGTGGTTGTGTGTGTATATATACAGGGTGTTTCAGCGAACACTTTCAAAAATTCTTAAAGGTTGCCTGTGGCAGATAGCACAATTCTAGTTCATGAGCTGGTCTACTCGAAGAGGCGGACGTTACTTGCGCAAGAAATTGAAATGCATAATTGAAGAATTAACATAAATTTGCTAATTAAGTTTTTAACTAATTACCTGATGGCCCATATTGCAATTTACAAATTGTAGCCCTGGAGTTCGCAGGGTGGATCCACTTGGAACGAATTCTCGGGATGACACCAGTTTCGAGATATTAATTTCCGAACTTTGCGGAAAAATGCATTGGCGTTCCAGTTAGGTTCTTAACAAAACTTCGCTTTATGCATTGAAGCACAAAATTAACTGAAACGCCAATGCATTTCTCCGCAAAGTTCGGGAATTAATACCTCGAAACTAGTGTCATCCCGAGAATTCGTTCCAAGTGGATCCACCTTCCGAACTCCACGGCTACAATTTGTAAATTGCAATATGGGCCATCAGGTAATTAGTTTAAAACTTAAGTAGTGAATTTTTGTTAATTAGTCGTTTATGCATTTCAATTTTTTGTGCAAGTAATGTCCGCCTTTTCGAGTAGACCAGCTCATTAACTAGAATTGGGCTGTCTGCCACAGGCAACCTGAAATAAATTTTGAAAGTGTTCGCTGAAACACCCTGTATATATATATATATATATATATATATATATATATATATATATATATATACATACTGTGAAGGTGAAACGTGCGGATGAGCACTGGAAGGAAAAAAATGTTGCAGTGGCTTAGCTCGGCTATGCCAGGATATACGTAGCGTTAGCAAAGGTTCAGCTGATTATTCTTAGCTTTCCTGGTTGTCTAGATTGTCAAGGATTAGCTTGATTGTCATGCGTACTGCTGCTCCAATGACACACACAAACGCCAGTCAGAAGCGCAGCGGCTCCAGCGCAGTGTAAGACGGCGACTGCACAGCGAGCGCGCGCCGGCGCCAGTGCGTCTACCACGGCTACAACGTCACTCCTCTGGAATGCGCAGACCGGCGAGAGGTGCCGGCTCCGGTGGCTCCGGTGCGCAAGCCGTGTGACATCACTGATCCTTGCGCATGCGCAGCACGGCTCTTGATGTGCCGCGCGAGACGGGCTTGGCTAGGCCAGTGTAGCTAACGCTACAAAATTCACGGACACTTAGTTATCCCCTACGTAGATGAATGCGAAAGCATTGCGGCCACGTCAGGAGAAGCGCAGCGACGTCCGGTGGCGCCACTGGGGGAGTCACGTGACTCGATCGACCACGTCTGGAGAAGCGCCGCAACGTCACGTGACCAACGGTGTTCGTCACAAGGTACGCACAACGCAAGGTCGTGGGTTCGACTCTCACGGAACGTCATGTGCTCGAGTGCCTTAGTTAGCTTATCTTAAACACCTTTGCCCTAATTAACTTCGCGTTAAAAAGCACCAAAGGTCGTGCGTACGACTGCCACCCAACGCCGAACGTTCGAAGCCTTTTGGACCATCATATGGTCACGGCAACGTCAGATTTTCCGTCTTATGAGCCATATAAAACTTTCGCATTAATAAAACATTCGCGCGTAACGGCGGCCACGGGTCTCCAGTGTTGCCAGGTCCGACGAGGCGGCGTAGCCAAAAGCTAGAGAAGTTGTAGCCCAAATGTAGCCAAAGAGAAAAAAGTTCGAAATATTTCGTAGCCAAATATAGCCATTTTTATTAGCAATTTTATTTGTGTATACATTTTCACATTCCACTACGCCAATCCTTTTTTACACAACCAGTTGTAACAAAATGTCCGTGCCGCCGTGACGGTCGGCCCTTTACATAAACAACAGCGACATCATGCTTGCACAGAACACTTTTGGTTGGCCCCGGAAGCTCTTAAGTTCCAGCGAATCGCTGCAGAGAGCGAATCAGTGCTTTTATTTTATGACAGATAGTACAGATTTTTAGTTGTTTACAGTAATATTAACCACGAACTCTGCTTTTTAGCTGTCGTGAACACAAAATAATGTTCAGCGTCATCGATCTCTCACGTTATCCATGCCTACGGCGTAGAAGTTCAGCTGTCCAGCGATCTGCGACGTGTTCACGGCTTCTTTTTTGATGAGCTATAACAAGGCTTTCGCGCTATGATATCTCGCGTTATTTGTCTCATCGTCCTAACTTGTTTTCTGCTTTTTTTCAATTAGCTTGGTCCGGATTAGCTGGAACACATCTTAGGTCGCTAGCACGCCAAGAACATGCGTTAAGAAAAGGGACAGGCAACAGATGCCACTCACTGTCGTAAGCGGAGCTTTAAAAGGTTACTGCGCAAACCGGCACACTAGTTTAAGAAGCGCGCAGTCGTTTTCGGCGACGAGCAAGTCCCGAACTAACTCGCTCGAAATGGTAAAAGCCGCGACGGCTTTTAATTGATAACACTGGTAATGCTGTGAAAACTGGTTACTGTCATAAAGCAAACCATGTTGATGGCTAATAACGTTTTAGAATAGGGGCCTCTAAAGTTTCGGGTACCAAGGAGCTTTGCAGGTGTTTGCGTTGGGGCATGCAAGAATGAAGAGTTTTGGAATAGGCGTTTTGCGTTTGCGGATAGCGTGTTGCGTTTGCAGCGTCACTACGGCGTGAAAGAAAAGCTGTTATAAATATTAAAATAAAATATACCATTTTATGATAAGAAAAGTAATTTAGACTTTCGTGTTCTCGCCTTTAATTACAATTTAGAACTTGTTCTATTAGCAGCATGCAACATATTGCGCTTAGTTTTGAGCATGGTATAAGCTACTTCTTACACCGTGGTTTTGAGTTACCAACTTTACGCACCTTCACCCAGCCAAGTCAATCCGTGATAGGCCTACGAGCCATGAAATCGACAATTAAATTCGGAATCATCGGCATATAATGAATCAAGCTTCATTACACATGTTATTTGAGAGAAAGCGATGACCGCAATCACTTCATCTAGCTTACGAACTTCACGCGTTACCACGAATCGAGCACAGTTTTGTGCTAGGTTGGAGCCGTCGCTTCGATGGGCGCCGCCATGCTTGTTGACGAAAGCTTTTGGGGTAGCTTTTGGGGCTCCCGCTAAATCGATGAAATAGCGTGCCCGACGCAAAACCCAAACACAGTTGCCGTCGTGCGCATGCGCAGTGACTTCAACGCTATTTCTTTGGGGCTCCAATACGTTGAGGCCCCTGTTCTAAAACTCTAATAATTGCTGGGGTTTTACGTGCCAAAACCACGATATGATTTGGAGCATGACGCAGTGGGGGACTCCGGATTAATTTTGGCCCCCTCGGGTTCTTTAACGTACACCTAAATCTAAGTACACGGGTGTTCCTGCATTTGGCCTTGATCGCAATGCGGCCGCCGTGGCCGGAAATCAAACCCGCGTAATCCAGCCAGCAGCACGACGCCTCACAAGCTAAGCTAACACGGTGGGTGAAGTTCATGTGACGTGGTGCGCTGATGTCATCGTGGCAAACATGTTTCGATATTGGCAGAGTGAGTATCTGCATCCGCGACGTTACAGGCAAACCATCATATAGAGGTAAAAGCACCGGAACCCACCTTTGGCTCGGGGTCTTGCTCCCATTATTCATTATACGTTCTCGCATACTTGGGCCACTTTCCCATGTTTGGATTCTCCTCTCTGAGGAGCATCTAATCTTACGTCCGACCTATCGAAATGAACCTCGAATCTAAGCACGAAGAAAAATTCATCTAGCAGGAAAAGGAAAATGGCAGCGTGTCATGGCCATGAGCACACCGGAGTGTGTCATCCACCCGTGCTTCTCTTCTTTCATGTCGGCGCCACGATCGCCCGACGGCCCCGAACCTATGTTATTGCTCTCTTTTCCTAAGCATAGCCATGTTAGTACAGTGTACTGTGAAAAACCTACTACTCCCAGATTCATCCCGATGTCCGGGGATCGGGTGCCTAACGGTCAAGCAGGGTGTAAGTTTAAGTGCATCAAAGATGAAAGCCACCTGCTCAGACAACGGCGCAGAGAGGGAAGGAAAAGTGGGGGGAGGGGGGTTCATTTCGAGCACACACACACGCACAGCCACGCGGCCCGCTCAGCCAGCTAAAACACAGCCTTCGAGATTTGCTTCTACCCGATCAGAGCCACCTTTGGAGCGTGGATTAGTGCGCCACTTATAGCCCAAACACAGCCAAGTCGCAGATTTTCAGTAGCCCAAATATAGCCACATAGCCAACTCATTCAAGTCGACGCCAAAAAAATTTTCCCGTAGCCTAATTTGGCATATATAGCCAAACCTGGCAACACTGCGGGTCTCGTCTCTTTACAACGGCGCAGCCGTTAAACGAGCCTGTGCTCGACGACGCGCCCTCGGACTCTGTGTTGCGGGGCGGGTGCATCCTACGACATCCTGCTGCATCTCCTCTAGCGCATGCCGCACCGCTCGGACACGGCACCCACGGTCCCTCGCCAACCCTTCTGGCCACCGCGCCTGTCACGGCCGACGTACGGCCAACGGGTGTCATCCCAGTTCCTCAGGTCATGGATTTACCTCGCGGCCCTTATGATTCTAGGGACGGGTTTCTTTCTGTCCGGCGACATTAAAATCACCATCAACCATGGTCGTGTTGAGATATGCCCGTCTACAACGCCGGCCCAGAGCACCACGGCCACTTACTTCCATGGCCATTTCGACCCTGTCGGGTGAGCCTCCGAATTCGCCTACTTTGACTTCGGTACTCACTCGTCGGATACACCGGACCCCTACCCATCCCTACAGCAGGGAACAGCTACATTATTATGGCTGTGGACTATTTGTCGAGGTACATCGAGGTGGCCGTTGTGCCATCTCTCGCGTCCGGTCCCCCAATCAATTTCCTGAAGCTCAGATTTGAATCGAGTCGTTACCTACCCAAAAATTAATATTAGACTGCGCTGCGATATTCCGCCGCGGCGAACTAAGAAAGTACTTTAGTACGGCAGGGGTGCAGCACCATTACACGTCCGCGATTCAGCCCGAGGAAAATGGCCTTACGAACGAACCAACCAAATCATCCAGACATGACTCACTCCGTGCATGAAAATAGCGAAAATAGGGCAAGCCGACTAGTATGTTCGCCATCATTCGGCTGCTTATGCCATTAACACGGCGCTGCACACATCTGTCGGGGCAATGTGCGCCACGTGAAACCGCTAAGTGGAAGCTGCGCCAGCTGCAAGCGGCCCTCACTCTAGACACTTCTATTACCATCTGCATCTTCTACGACGAGCGTCCGTATATCGAAAATTCAGAGCAGCAGCGACAAGAACAAATTCACAAACCCGAAATTGTCGCAGTTTCACCCGAAAGGCGCAGCATCAATTGCGATAGCAAATTAGTAGAGAGCTATACGGGGTAAGGATAGTTTTATCAGCTGTATAAACTTGGACATGCAGCCGCACCAGCAAAGCTCAGAACTGCTGTCGACGCCGTCAGCGTATATTGCGCGCGTTCGCACCGAACGTGCGCGGCATTGGTGACTGTTGCCGGTGCCTCAGGGCGAGGCTCGGGGGTTTTCGACGAGATCGGAACGGGGCACTCGTCGTGCAGTGTCGGAAGTCTTTACCACGTTCTCTCTTCGTAACGCTTTTATATAATTACGCATTTCGTGCCGTAGCTACACGTCACCCTTCCCTCCTTCCCTCCCGTCCCCCCACGGCCTTCCGCGCGACGGAATAAGTCGCGTTTGCTCTCTCTCTCTCTCTATATATATATATATATATATATATATATATATATATGGTGATTGTAAAGGAGGAAAGAGACCCTTAACTCTGCAGCCCTTCAGGGCGCACGGCGCAGAACGCGCGTTTGCTCTCCGCCGTGCGTTCGCTCCCCGTGAAAGCGCGCTCCTTCGCGCGCTTTCACTGGCACATACAGCATACGGCGCGCGGCGACGATTTCATCGCTGTTGACGTCATACGAGCATCACGACGACGCCAACGGCACAAATCCGCTTTGAGTGTCCATATAATTGCTGTCGCAATCAAAAAGCAGAAGCGCTACTCTGGGCCGGTATTTTGTAGTGATGCCTTTTCGCGCTTATCGCGCTTTGTCAGTGGTCAGAGGGATGGTCCGCTCGCGTTATTAACGGAATCAGCCGGCCGGGAGCAGTGGATAAGACTAGCATAGAATAAGTCATAAGGCATCGCTACAAAATACCGGCCCTGACCGCCAACATCGACCTGCTCCGTTGTATCACGTCGGTGAAGAGGCGTAGCTACTAAGAGGAGTCAGCTCACCGGGCAAAAAGTTGCTAGGTAGGTTTAAATTCACAATTACTCCGCGCATGGGAGATAATGCCTGGCGCCTGAGCACCTAAGCTCTAGGCTCCGGCCTCGACAGGCTTAAAAAAAATAACTTCGCGCTTCACGTGTCACGCCTCAAGAAAAAGTACTAGTGGTTGGATTGAAGTGGCTATTTTTTTTTCAGGTACACAGCGTGGTCGAGTGTGAAGACGTAGCACGCGGATGAAAACGGGAGCGGAAAAAAAAAAACGTGGGCAGCTTTACTAGGCTTGGCTAAGTTTTGCTAGGAAATGCTAAGTGCTGCTAGGCACGATATGCCGAATCGGCTCGCCATCGACGCGCAGATTCTCGCTTGGCCGAGTGACGCGCTTCAAGATGAGTGGCTTCTTCTTCGGGTGTCCATGCACTCGCCACAGAATCAACGAGAGTTCTGCCGCCGTCGCGGCGGCTCCGAGCTTTATCTCCCCGGTGACGTCCGGGCCAAGGTGCGCCTCCACACTTGCCGGGCGGCGACTTTACAATTGCTAGTAGGTACAGCGGAGACTTCCGCTTAACGCGTGTTGTCATGGAAATCATGGAGCTCCTAGGTGCCTAGGGACATAATCGCTTAGGGACTTTTGAGGCACTGGTCTCCGCTTAAACGTGGATCTCTTATCTCCGGCCGGGACCTTGCCGAGCGCAGCTCCTACGAGCGAGCAAATCGTTTAGGGCGCGTTGAATGTCTGGCGGTGTCTGGCCCACGCCGGCCGCGCTTTATTATTGTAGCGTTTGTTGTAGTGGCGGAAAACCTTGCAGTAGTGGTGGTGTGGCATGATGGCTTTTGATCTCGGTGAACTGTGGTGGTGTAAACAAGAGGATACTACTCGCGTTTGTACCCCGGTTCTGCGGCGGAAGCGGCAACGCTGGGCGCCGACGGGAAGCGGCGCTCGTTGGGGTTTTGCGGAGCGCAGCGTAGCAACGCCCCAAATAAAAAAATGTCACAGTTTCGCCATAAGAGCGAAGCAATGAATGCGATAGCAACACAGCAATGCCATACGAAGTAAGGTGAGCGGCTTTGGTAGCAATATGAATTGTAGTAAACATGAGCTGATTAAGTAAGCAGGTGTGCTGCGGCGTACACTGTAAACACAAATTAGCCCATATGGGCATTTTAACAGCTGACATGCCCTTTTTCCTCCCAAGCTCAAAACATGTACTCCCACGAGATGGAGTAAAACAAGTTAGAACCTTTATTTTACCCCCGACCACATTCAGATGAACATTAAGGGGATGTTGCGGTAGTAAAATGGGGGTTTTCAAAAAATAACTGGCGTTGGGTAGATAGGGAGTGCTGAAATACGCCCATATCTGACCCGAGCCAAACAGCTAAAAGCCGGCTAAAAGCCGGCTTAAAGCCAGGTAACAACTCAGCCGCCTGCCATAACCAACATGGCTGTCACACCGAGCGACAATTTCAGTAGAATTTCTGCAATCAGATTCGAAAAATCCCGCGCAATGTGCGTCCCGCGCTGTTTTTCTGTTTGGAGTAGCCGCGCTAGCGCTGCAGGCGCTACAGGGAATGCCGCGCCAAACCCGAAACCACAGAAACGTCGCGCCGACGGGCCTTTGGAGTGCGCGCGCTCGAAGCGACCAAGCGGCAGCCATTACCGCCAGCGTCGGCGCATTGTTCTGCCGTCGTTGGTGTCTCTCGCAGTTTTGAACTGCCAAACTCCACGGTAAGTGATTTTCACTAAACGATGCACGTTCTCTGTATGCATATGTGTTCTAGAGGCGCTGATACGAGTTATTGAAGGCCTCAGTGCAACAGTTGGCCGTCCCGAACCATTTTGCAAACGTTGCCTTGCACGATCACCGTGTTTGTGTGAGCTTTGTCGTATTCGAGGCGAGTGCTTAGAGTGGAGCGAGAGTACTTAGAAAATATGATTTTAGATTATGAGGAACTTTGCCATGTCTTTGAGGTCTGTTAATTGGATGGCTGTGAGCGTTCTTGATGTTTCCCCAAGTGCAAGCCACTACAGAGAAGTTACGTGCAGTGCGGGGTGAGCTAAGCCGCCAAGCTTCGCCGCCTAACCGCGGCCTTAAAATGTGTTAACTCGTTACTGCGATGCGCGTGTCTGCGGGTTTCGGCGCTTCTTTGTGCGCGGTATCTGCTAGCTGTTGCGTACGTGGCGCCAATCCCCTCGTACGGTTGTGTGCAGTAGGTCGCTTACTAAGCGCGCACTGTGTAGATTTGCCGGTACGCTCCGGGCCGGCGTCTGTCTCCTTGCGTCCAGGCCGCTGATTGTGCAGGCAGTGGGCGATTGCTTCGCGTAGCCGCGCATCTTGGTGAGCCAGCACCCGTCGACTTCTGTCTTGGAGAAACTTTAGATTACCGTTCAGATTACCGGATACGCCGTCACTCGACCCTTGGTGGGCAGAAAACGATGCGGTTGGCTTGACGAAACATAAATTTACGCGATAGCGTTGCTGGTATTAGTTCACGGGAGCGTAGCGCGGTGACTGTGTTATTTGCTGAGGCAGCGACTACGCCTCCCATGCAAGCAATATGCAATATCTATATAGTCGCCGCTTGTACACTGTTATTATTAGACTGCCCGCTCTGTGCACTGGACGCCTCGACTTGTTTAATGTTTGTTTTGCTGCTGCGCCATTGCGTACAAATATTAAGTTTTGATTTCTAGATACCAAATTAATACAAAGTTGCCCTTTCAAAATCACAATATTATCTCACTTGACAGTGTGATCCTACCGTGCACGAGTATTAATAACTCAATTCCTGCGGCTGGTCAAAAAAAAAAAGAATGGTTGGCTGATCAACCCAAATCTGACAAAAATGTGCTTTAGGTCCGCCATTGTCTATTGTAAAAAGAGATACTACCTTGGTATTCAATGTCAGTGACACTCATTAATTACGCATCCTCTTGACTGAAATAATTTGTCTTAGAAACCATTCAGTTTAGGTTATCAGTAAACATTTCTTGGCTTAAGTGCATAGGGGCATGAGTTGGGTAACGGCTTTAATTGTAAAGAGCAAAGCCTGTTAAAATATAAAATTTTGGCAAGCATAGTTTACCAATAATGTAAGTTGAACAACATACAAAACTCAGCGTAGCAGTGAAAGTAATCCCATATTAACTTGCGGCCAGCTGTTGCGTGCTCTATGTGACATCGCTATGTCTAATTTTTCACTTGTGTTTCAAGACTGCAGCCGTTTCATTGCCAGCTGTGAGGATGAAGCAGCTTCATAGCGGGACATCAGACGCCTTCGAGAAGTTCCCCTTTTCAGCAAGAGGCCTAGGTATGCTCTTACCTAGTTTCTTTACCCTGTATCTTTTACCTCCTACAATGGCTAGTTTTGTGGCTTCAGTTAGAGGTATTGCTGTGACACCTGTTCCATGGGACAGAACACATATATAGGCATGTGTGTTTCAGTAAGAAAATAAATATACTGAAGGAGCCCAACATGACGTATTTCAGGACAACTGTATCATGTAAATTAATATGTGACAAATAAAAAAAAACTAAATGACAAGACCTGATGCACAGTGTGCAGATGTGTGCATCTGAATAACGACGAAAACCTTGTGCAAGTTTAAAAAATATTCACTAGGTTATTTTGTGTGGTATTATTATCATTGTTCTCTATCACATTATTGAAAAACTGTGCTCTCTAGTATTGCATGGTTAAAAACACTGTTCAAATACATCATTTGCCTTCACCGTCATATGTATAGAACATATGCATAGAAACAGAGTGGAATTCTGAAAAAGTTGTTTTGCTTCACCAACCTTAATTTTAGGTCTTTGTCAAGTTTTCCCATCTATTTAAAAAAAAGTATCACGAACACGTTCCAGGGTTTACAGGCAGGTTAAGCACATTGTGCCAGATTATGGAGAAGCCAAAGAGGTCCCAGTGTCTATAGTGGTGTCTGGTAAACGCAAGTTTCTTGAGTAATGCTTTATGCTTAGTACCAATTGGATTAAGTCATGATTTTAGCAAAATGTTTGTTTTCCAGGCAAAGGTTATTTGGTGTGTGTCCAAAGAATCACACTTTTTAATACAGTTGCTCATTCTCATAAGTCCACTGCTTGGTAGATGAAATGCATGTACCTCGTAAGCATAGTGTTTGGCCTTCACCAGAAGGAAGTATTGGCACATTTGTATGCACATAAAGTAGCATTATTACAAATGTGAAAACGCAAGTGAACAAACGACACAGCTATGCATAAATATTTTCACATGAGCAGATCACTCAGCGCAATCCTTAGGAAAGTAAGCAAAAATATAATAATGTGCTTATAGGATAAACAGTACCGACGTTTCAGGCGCATGGCCTTTTACTGTCATAAACAATAACAGTTTGTTATTTAGCATTATAAAACTATTTGCCTTGTTTGTGTCCAACTGCTCTAAATTTTCAAAATTCTCGTTCATCGCATTAGGAAGGTTTTGGGAGTGTGTTGAGTAACTGCCAGAATTAAATTTGTAATTGGAGCCGTCATAGTGTGATAACAAAAAAAAACATTTTGGAACCAGTTGACTGTTATGCAGTATGCTAAGTGTGCATATTAGAACAGTCACTTATATTTTTATTGTAGACATGTATAAAGTGTGTATGTACACATCTTGAAGCCGTAGACTGTGCAGTTTTATTCAGATGTGTGATTGTGTGAATGTAGGTTTTTCTGTAAAGCATTGTCTAGACTTTCTTAGCAGTACATTAAGGTGCGAAACAAAGAGAAAAACATTGTTCAAACAAAATGGTTAAAGTTTACTCTTAAGAGTCTTAAGCACATTTGGATGACTTTACAGCATCTAGTAAAACAAGAATAGGAACTGAGGTGCTCGTCACAACCACATGGCAACAACAAACAGTGAAGACAAGGAAAGAAAAAAGGAACAGAAGTGAAGTGGTCCAAAGGACAACTTGTTGCTGATGGGAGCTGTATTCACAGCTGCATGATGCATGCAATCTTTTATTGAGTTAAAGCAACAGCTCTTCCTCCTGTTCACTTTGTTGTGCATTTCTGTGTGTACTAAGTCTGGCCCTGGTAGCGTTAGGCAGTGCCACATGTGGCCTTGGTACTGGACGTAACACATATTTCTTACTGTATGTGTCATGTATTATGTGAATCTAAATTTTTTTGAATTCATGTACCCCGCTAAAGCTGCACTTGAAACTATATGCTATATACACCACCATTGCCATGAGTAGCACTGGCTGACAGTCCCATGGCCAGACATTGATTTGCCTTGCTTAACTATTCTGCAAAACTGTTTTGCATACAAATGTGGTAATTAGTACACATGCTAAATGCCTCACAGCATGAAATTTTTGATGTGTATCTTACAATTCTTGTTATTTTGTTTTAACTCAGGATGCCATTCTACCTGTGCTGCATTGTGTGGCTGACCACTCCAAGGATCTCAGCAGAATCATTACACAGGTGTGTACCTTTGTGATTCTGAGTACGGGTATTTTTGTAGTTTACGGTTTGGTGTAATTGCACAGATGAAATGAAAAACACATTAAAATATGAGCTGACAGGCACTGTCTCCAAACTTCAATTGCAAGAGCAAATCTTTACCAGTTGTCTTTATAGCAATACAAAAGAGCGTGCACATCAAAACACCAGTGTCTAACAAGCAACATCATTATAGTGTAGAAGAAACCAAAACGTCATACGAAAACTTGTCCTAAACTAGGGAGTGTATTAAAATAATATGAGAAAGACGATTTCATAAGAGGAACATTTTCTATATTGGAGCCTTAAACTATTTCTTGGGCTACTCTGTCTCGTTTCTTGAACTCAACTGATGTCTTTTGGTTAGTTATTTTACCCAGATCGCTGCATATTTTGGCGTAGTCGACGATGAATATCTGTGACCGCTACAAGTGGCAAGCCGCACTCCCCGCGACGAATACTGCGAACAGTACTGTTATTGCAGCAAAAGTGCCTACAGCTACTTCTGTGGAAGATCATGCAAACTGAATAACCTATATAATAGCATAAGGTGACTCCGCTAAGAGCCTTTTAGGCCCTACACACCAGACTAATATGCAAGACTTAGGTTATCTTGCAACCGAGACGCCCACATACAACGCTTAAAACATGATTAATGTGGCGAGGTGGGCACATTGGTACATTATTATGAGAATTTCAGCACAATAAAACACAAGGACGACACAAAGAAACGACCAGAACGAGCGCTGAACTTACAACAGGTTTTATTGTAGCCCTTTTCACATACATTTCACTACACAAACATCATTAGCTGCACATGCATCGAAACACCATCTCTTTATCTGAGAGTTGTATCGATGGCACACTAACACACCTTTCCCCTAGCCGGGAAATACGTTCTGCCTCAACAATATATTGAGTGAAGCGCGATTTGCTTTTCATAATGACAGACGTGTTATGCAGGTCAGGTGAACAATCCTTACATGTTCAACAATGACAAGTCAGGAAACCTTGAAAGTCTTTCCCTTGATGCGTGTTTTTCACTTAAGTAGTTTGCATGCTCCCTAACACTTCAACTAACATTGATGCATCTCCCAGTTTGGCCAACATACACCTTTCTGCATCTTGGAGAGATTTCGTAGACTACACCTTCTGCACCATCAACAAAGGGTGGAGGGTGCCTATGCTTTGTGTTGCAGGCTTGCTTCTTTCTTACCTCTGGGTCGGTCATTGTGCAGAGCTTGGACACCCTGTTAGGTGCGGTGAATGACTTTTACATCGTACTGCTGGGCCACCTTTTTCAGGTTGTCTGAAAGCTTGTGAACATGCAGTATCACAGCTACTTTCTGCGTGTGCAGTGAAACTATGTTCACACGCTTTCACACAACCTGAAAAAGGTGGCCCAGCGGTACGACGTAAAAGTCGTATTCACCGCACCTAACAGGCTGTCTAAGCTCTGCACAATGACCAAACCAGAGGTAAGAAAGGAGCAAGCCTGCGGCACAATGCATAGGCACTCCACCCTTTGTTGATTGTGCAGAACGTGTAGTCTACAAAATCTCTCTAAGATGCAGAAAGGTGTATGTTAGCCAAACTGGGAGATGCGTCAACGTTAGTTTAAGTGTTATGGAGCATGCAAACTACTTATGTGAAAAACGCGCATGAAGGGAAAGACTTTCAAGGTTTCCTGACTTGTCATTGTTGAACATGTAAGGATTGTTCACCTGACCTGCATAACATGTCTGTCATTATGAAAAGCAAATCGCGCTTCACTCAACAAATTGTTGAGGCAGAGTGTATTTCCTGGCTAGGGGAAAGGTGTGTTAGTGTGCCATCGATACAACTCTCAGATAAAGAGATGGTGTTTCTATGCTTGTGCAGCTAATGGCGTTTGTGTAGCGAAATCTACGTGAAAAGGGCTACAATAAAACCTGTTGTAAGTTCAGCGCTTGTCCTGGTCGTTTCTTTGTGTTGTCCTTGTGAGTTATTGTGCCGCAGTTCTCGTAATAATGTGGTGTGGATTTTTTTCTTCTTTTTGAGTCTGTTGTTTAAAAAGTCATTTTCCTTTTCAGTGTGTTAGAAAAAGTCAGTCACAGGAAAGTCGCGACTATATTTTGATTTCAGCAACCCTTTATGTGACATGACACAATTCCTTCACATGTTGCAACCAAGCTTATTTTTTAAATGTATGCCTTTCTTTCAGCATGGAAAAAAAATCTGACATGAAACAAGGTGATAAGTACTGTTTATGCATTTGTACGATGTTCTGACAGAAAGGTGAAAAGTAATAAATCCATGCTTTCATAAATTTTCTACCTAATCTACAAAATTTCTTAATGGGAATGAGACAAATTCATTTGTTTGCACTAGCCTATATCAGAAACAAGAAATGACAAACTTAGCTTTTAAGAGGGCCCTGAAAGGGGCCCAGTGGGGGGCAGTTGGTGTGCACGTCCTCTTTTCTAGTGCAGCCATCGCCGCATATGGCTGTCGGTGCAGCTGAGCACATATGCAGCCTGTGCACCTTGTTCTATAGGTAATCTGCTGCATGTGCAAAGAGTGGGCATGCTGACATAGTGTGGCATTATGTGCATTGTCTTGCTGCTTTGCGAGCACCACTATAACGTGACAAAAGCAGCGTGTGGCCATTTGGTTATCCGAATTCTGGTGTAATGGCACCATAAAAAGTTAACGAATGAAGATATGTACACAAGGCACAAGCCTCAGCTCTCACCTCAAGCTTTATAATCAAGAAACAGACATATATAATGATAGTGGTGACATGATGCGAAGTTATCTAATAAAATTTTTCGTGCAGTGCACCTGATAGATGACTGATGCATTTGTCATTCTTTTTAAATTTCAGAAGCCACAATTGCCTCGCAGGTTCTTTGGTCATGATGTGTGGCTACAGTGTGAGTTTTGTTGAACAGTACTGCCGCCACATTTGTTGGTGTTTCATAATGCGTGAGGGCAGGTTGTTTCACACAGATGAGTCATGCTCGCCCAATCACGCATTAATACAGCATCCCATCTCTCCAATGTAGGCACAACCTTTTCAGGACTCCAGACTGTACACAACACTTGTGGCTTAGTTTGCTGGGTGCATATTATGCTGCAAGCCATAACCAACCTTCTTCATTTTTTGACTTCTGCCTTTTTTTGTCACACCACAAAACCGTCTTAACAAGGGCCTGTGAAAAAATGATTGGCACAACTGAATTAGGCATGGCGATGGAATATAATGAATGAGATGAGCCAAGTCAAAAATGGACGCAGTTGTTTCGTATGCTTTTGGGCTTTTTCATGGGCAAAAGTGCATTTAGTCCCTATGGGCTAAACATTTTTTTTTGCTGTAGGAAGCTTGTGAAGAGAGATTTGCTCTGATGTGAGAAAAAATACTGCAGCCAGGAAAACAATTTGGTTGTTGCATGTGGCACGATTTGAAGGAGGTGGTGCACTGTGTAACGGAGGTTGTGTACAGTTGGCCATGGCCATCTTGTTATGCCTACATTGTGTAGACAGGCATTGTATTAATATGCGATTGGGGTGAATCGAGTTGTTTGTGCCTAACAAATCTCATCCGCACATTGCAACATACTGCAAAAGTGGGTTCATTCCTGTGTTCCACAAAACGCGTTATAGCCCAAAATTATGGAACTTGAACATCATAACAAGCACAAAGGAACGTGGACCCAAAGAGACACACAGACTGGATGAGCACTAGTCTATGTGTCTCTTCTTCATGTTCGCGTTCCTACGCGCTTATGATGTCCAAGTTCTGTTATCACAATCTAGCCCAAACTACTGCGTTGAACAGAAATTATGACCAGAGAGTACATAAGATAATTAAGCTTTGGCAGAGTCACAACGCAAAGGACAAATGCATCGCGTATTCTCAGTTACATTGGATGAAGAATTTGTTTTTGAATGAATGATGTCACTTCATATCACCATGTGTTATGTGCGATTTCTGTTTTCTTATTAAAGCTAGAGTTAAGAGTAGGCGCTTGTGTCCTGCTTGTCCTTGTCTGCGTTTACTTTCTGTGATGCCATTAAGCTAGAATAAATCTATGACATGAACTGCCAGTCCATATAGCTATACATTGTATGCAGTATGGCTGCTGGCCTGACTTTGACAAGTGCGAAGTAGCAGTAAAAACTTCAGAAGAGTAGAACTTTGGGCCAGTTGGTGATGCGTATTAGAGTACGGTGAAGTGCAATAGATAGGACAGTGCGAGGTGAGGCTCACGGGCCAAGCGCAACTGACAACTCTGAACGTTTATTGGAAAATTTTGCTGCACCAGGGCAATGCACGCACCAAGACACCCGCAACCAGCAACAAACAGAGCAGGCACAAAAAATAAGGAAATACGGCAAATATTGCTACTAACGTGTGCACGATCTCTTTTTCAAACGTGCTAATTGGGAAGCACGTGTACACTGTCAAATGGCACAAGAGACATAAAAAACGAAACAGAAGTAGAACTAGCTCAGCTGTGGCTACCTGTGAATTGCGCTTCTTTGTTTAAAGTGCCACCAAAGCCACGCTAACACATGTATCAGATCCAGAATTGCAAAGAATTTTCAATTAACACTGCTTCGAAAAGCTCGCATTCTAATTTTTTTCCACGGCCTACAACTTGCACATTCTTCAACTACATATAGCAACCACAACTTTGGCAGTCCAAGGCAAGATCCAAACTCTTCTCCTTATTTACAACACCTGAAGTGCTGTCGCAGCCTGTTGCTCAGGCACTGGTCAGTCTGTCTCAAGTAAACACGACCGCTGCTTAAAGGAATTCTGCACATGACAGAAGTAGCGCATGGGACATACTGATACTCGTGTTTCGTCGTACAGTATTTCCTTACTCGACTACCCGAAACGCGTTTGCACAGTTGTGCCAACTTGCATGGCGCAGGAAACACAGCAACCACCCCATAAGTTGTTTGAAACCTTATGCACATAAGCGTTGCCACCTTGAGGGGGTGTATGTGTTGCTGAGGTTTCGCACAACTTAAGGAAAGTAGCAGGGAAGTATGGGTGAATCTTGTGTTTTCTGCACTATGCAAGTTGGCACAACTGTGCAAATCCATCACGGGTAGTCAAATTAGAAAATACTGTATGATGAAACATGAGTATCCGTATGTCCCATGCGCTAATTCTGTCAAGTAGAGGATTCGTTAAACTGTGGTTGTGTTTACTTGCGACAGACTGACCAGTGACTGAGCGACAGGCTGCGACAGTACTTTAGGTGTTTGAAATAAGGAGAAATGTGGGATCTTGCCTTGTAGTGCAAAAGTGTGTTATTGTGGCTTTGGGGGCAGATTAACCAAAAAGTGCAATTCATAGGTAGCCACAGATTAACTAGTTCTTCTATTTCTGTTTTCTTGTTTATTCCTCTTGGGCCAGTTGTGCACAGTGGGCAACGTACACATGCTTCCGAATTACCATCACATCCATAAGAGGTTGTGCATACGTTGTTAGCGATCTTGCCATATTTCTTTGTTTTTTGCGCCTGCTCTGTTTGTTGCTGGTTTCGGGGTGTCTTGGGCACATGTCCTGCTGGAGCGAAATTTTCCAATAAATGTTCAGCTGTCAGTTGCGCTTGTCCCGTATGTCTCACCTCACCTTGTCCCATCTATTGCACTTCACCATACTCTAATAGCAGTAAGAAAAGCAACCAACTCACCCGAGCAATAAACAAGGCCCACAGAATTGCTAAGTTGAAGGAGAAATGTTTCAGTGTAAGACCTGTTTTGTGGACTGATAAGGAAATGGCATACTTGTTTGCAAACCAATGACCAGGTGCATTTTCCATGTGCATACATTATTGTGTGTAACTGCTCCCTGCTTCTTAGGTTTTTTTATGGCTTTTATCACGCATTCCAGAGTACTTGACTGTTTGTCTGTTGTAAAATTAAATCAGTTGTCATTCAGCACGGCATGTCATTTTCTATAAGCCCTTACTTTGTCTTTGTCCTTGGTGCTGGTCCTAAATATGAATTTCCAAATAGCCTGTTTTTCAGATTATGAACAGAATACTTCTAATACGTATTTCATTACAAAAACTTTCTCAATTTTAGGAAGAAAACCTGCTGACCCCAAGCATGGTGTGAAATGAAGAAATGGCACTCCACATCCATAGAGCTTGATTTCCCCTGTTTCATGCTTACTGGTTGGCATAGCCAGTCTGTTAGCCTAATTTTTGTTTCTTCCCTATTGAATGCTCAAGAAAGGCACCAAAACTGTCATTCATTGAAAAAAAAAATTTGTACTTGCAGACACTGCCACGCACAAACCCCTTGACCTCATTCGTGTTTTTAAATGAAAATGCAGCTTCTGTGTGCAGCAATAGGCTGAACAAGACGAGGGCAAACAGGAAGGTTGCGACATTGGGGATCAAGAGTTGTCCAACAAAGAAGGTCTCAAGCTGAAGCCAACATCTTTACAAAGCAACAAATGGATTTAGCGTGAGACATTCCTTGTTCAACCAGATAAGCCTCCTTGTCGAAACATGTGCTCTAGCCTGAGGCGTACATATCCCATTCTACCACTCTCGATCAACAATGCACCAATACAATTAGCAACTCGTGGCAAGGTCGTAAAGTCATGTTCGAAGGGAATGTAGTGTGCACCCTGCAAGGTAGCATGAATAGTATGTTATTTACTTGAGTGAAATGCAGATTTGCTTGCCAGTTACTTTATCCCCATGTTATAATTGGAAAGCATGGTTCCTAAGAGAGAATAATGATTTGAAGTTCACGCAGTTTTGCTCCTTTATGTCAGTTCACACTGTTACGGTTGCTACACTACCAGTCCTGTCTGCAACTGCATAGTAGTGTTCCGAGTACGCAGCCCAGTTCAATAGAAGAATTAGGCTTTTTCCTCAGAAAATGTGCTGCTGCTTCACAGCTTGATGCAGACAAGTATTTTATATCTGGATGGTGACTCCAATAGGACGTGCTTTTTAAATAAGAATGATATGCTGTTTCAAGTGCAATTAATGCAATTTCAAATGACCTCAGCTTGGGGGATCACACGATGGGAGGCCAATGTGAGAAGGATGATTTGATTTCTGCGAACAAGGCACTTGAACATGAGAAAGCATGACTTATTTCATCTAAAGTTGCTACTATTGGATATTATCAGGGAAGGTACTTATTCATGGTGCCATTTGCAACATGTTACAATGCTGGCTTAATATTTTGCACTGGGTGGAATAAAAAAACCACCGCTTGCACAATATTCAACTTAACAAGGTAGCCATGCTAAAGTGTCCATGCAGAACACAACTCATGCACTATTAGAAAATAAATACACAGGGTGATCGTTTCTAAGTTTTATAGAATTTTTTTTAAA
Source organism: Dermacentor silvarum (assembly GCF_013339745.2). Taxonomy (NCBI): domain Eukaryota; kingdom Metazoa; phylum Arthropoda; class Arachnida; order Ixodida; family Ixodidae; genus Dermacentor; species Dermacentor silvarum. Next base: position 3,053 of record NW_023606667.1, on the reverse strand, counting down.
AATCGCCTGTGGCAGACAGCATAATTCTTCTCATTGAGCTGGACTACTTGAAGAGGCAGATTACTAGCACAAGAAATCGAAACACATATTTAATTAGTGAAGGAAAATTTCAGTAATTAACTTAACTGATTAGTTTACAGCACATATTGTAATTAATGAATGGTAGCCAGAGAGCTTGCAAGACGTATCCACTTGAAATGGATTTCCAGGATGACACCAGTTTTCAGATATTATTTCGCAAAGTGCGGGACGAATTACATGGGCGTTCCAGTTACTTTTGTTCTTCAATGCAGAAGATAGCATTTTGTTAAAATGTAAGCTGAACAACAGTGCATTTTTAGGGCAAGTTTGATGGATGTCCAAACTGGCGTCATTCTGGAAATTCATTCCAAGTGGATATGCCTTGCAAACTCACAGGCTACAATTTGTAAATTGCAATATGAGCTGTAAAGTAATTCATTCAAAAGATAATTAGTGGATTTTTGTTAATCAACTGAATATGTGCTACGATTTGTCATGAAAATAATGTCCGCGTCTCTGACTAATGCAGCTAAGGACTAGAATTATGATATCTGCAACAGGCTATTTTTAAGAATTCTGTAAAACTTTAAAATGATCACCCTGTATATAGGGGACCCTGTTTGGAACTTTCACAAATCTAGTCATAAACAAAAAGACCAAGGATCAAATCCCGGCCACGACAGCCACATTTCGATGGGTGCGAAATACAAGAACACCTGTGTACTTAGATTTAGATGTACATTGAAGAATCCCAGGTGGTCCAACTTAATCCAGAGTCCCTTACTACGGCATGACTCAGAATCAGATGATGGTTTTGGCTCAAACACTATAATTGAATTTTTAATCTATAGAAGCCTGCTCGAAAATGCAACACAATCACTAGACCAAATTATTTAGCTTGTTTGCATGATGAGTCCCAATTTTTTAATTTAGTACTTCGGTATTTATCATCGTATGTTTTGTGCTAGTCCATGCAAAATACCACTGGTCGGTCTCATTCTACAGTCCACTGTTAATTTTGGGTGGCAAGCTCAACATATAGGCTGCAAAATTGTGGAATGTCTGCCCAAAGTAACAGTTCAAACACATGATTCTGTATTTATAGTTCAAATGGGATGAGATAAGATTTCTTAAATTATCATTTCTTTTGTTTACTAATTTTATTGTGTTAGGACATGTAGAATAGTATTGACTGGCATGTTTACAATGTAGTTTTTTTTAATGCAGACAGTTTTTTAATGGTGCAAGAAATGCTTTCATTTTGACAGAAAGTGAACATATTATATTTGTTACATTTGGTCTCTAATAAATTTTGTTCTTTAGTGTGGGTGTGTGTCGGGTATTTTTCCTTTCAGCGAGTAGCAACTGCTCTTGAAGGCCCCTGCTGACCTCGGAGACACTGCCGATTCCTAGCATTTTCGCGAGGACGACTGAATGACAGCACGTTTGCGAAGAGGGGCTCTGCGATCAGTGAAAGGAAAAGGAAGTCGAAGTGCAGCGACTGGTTCATTCGTCATTGTACCACGTGTGCGCGTGACTTCGTCAATGCCCAGGGCCGTCGATTGTGTCACGTGAGGCGAGCACGCGGCGAAATGTTTCGTGGCGGGACGCCGCCGCGCTTACGCAGTGGACGGAATACGGCAGGCTAAAGTGTCGGACGCCGGCGATAGCTACAAGCGACGGTATTCGTGCTGGGCAAACGCATGCTCGGACGGCCCCGTTCCCTTGGTGGCCGGCGTCCGACATTTCGGCCTGTGGTGATCCGTTGGGTGCTGTGTAAGCGCGTGACCCATCGCCAACAAGCATTTCGCTTCGTGGTCGCCCCACGTAAACTAAAACGCCTTTAATTGCATCCATTAACTCTCGAATTAATACAAAAAAACGCCCTAAATGCCGCCTTAATTTCAGAGCAAATGCTCCCATTTGGAAATGATAAAACTCCCATTGTGGCCTGCAACACCTCCCACTCAAATGGGGGTAAAGTGGGCATATTACGGTACTCCCGTAGTATGCCGAAGGAATGCCCACCTAAATGGGAGTTTTATCGTACGCCCATTCAATGGGAGCAAAAACATGTACAAATGGGAATGCGCTAGAGGACAAGCGAAAAACGCCCATCTGGGTGTTTTTCTGTTTAGTGTGTGGTAAAGAATGTAGCTAAACGATAATAATCATTATCTTGGTTGTCGTCGTGCATTATCATGCTGTGGCGAAGCTTCTCAACCTGGCAGGTCACTTTACTGGCCACAGGACAAGGTACACCGTGTGGTAGGATCTTCCACAGCGGTGGCCTAGCGTAGAGCGTCGGTTTCGCACGCAGGAGGGTCCGCGTTCAAATGCCGGTGCCGCCGGAAAAACCCAGGTTTTAGGGTGAAGCACCTTAGGGCAGAGCCTTGTCCCTCATAGTCCGTAGGTCTGGTTGGCATGGAGACCGCATGTATGTATGTCTACTATATACATATTGTCACTGTTTACAGAATGTATTTACAGGAGATAGACAGCAGCTGAAAACACAGAGAGGCTGTTGCCACTTCGTCCTCTCTCCTTCGTCGACATTGCCTGTTTTCCTCACCGTAACACAACCCCCGGCGGGAAAAAGCACCGTCCCGGTGCTTCAGACGGGGCCATCGGGAAGGGCATAATAGGGCTTAAGCCGAGAGACGTGTACGACGTCGGGTGATGTGAACCGGTTGGCACGACGGATGTCATGGTATGATCTCATAGGTGACATTGGTCACTTGACGTAGAACACGGTAAGGACCTTGTAGCACGGAAAGAGTTTCTCGGAGAGCCCACACGTCGGCAAGGGGACCAAAGGAGTACGAGAGAGCCTGGTGCAAAGTATGTCTCACGATGGCCGCAATTGTAAGTGTGCTTTTGAGTTTCCTGCGATGCAACAAACGAGTACGGGCAAGCTGGCGCGCATGGTACCGTCGGCGATGGCGTCGCGGGCATACTCGGGCCGTGAATTCCGTACCAAGAGGAGCGAAGCGTCCAATGGGCAATTTTAGTAACCGGCGCGAAGGCCAGCG
>NW_023606666.1:0-60001 GCF_013339745.2 Dermacentor silvarum | reverse complement strand
TCGTGGCGACAGCGAAGGCGACGCGGATGACGTCGGCGTAAATGCGCCTGGAGTGTAGATATAACTGCTTTCACAATAATAAAAAAAAAGCTGTGTACGGGAAATACCGCTGCCATAAACTAGAAGCTTGTTTCCCCACAGTACGACTGGGTTTGTGGACAAACAAACGCATTGTATGTTTCCTTCGTATTTCCAAGCGATTTGGTGCGACTGCATTTAAACGCCCGGAATCAGGTTAGTCATGTCCGAACGATCGTTAGACCAGTGTTTTGTTGCGCTACGAGGACATTGTAAGAGTCACCTTACGAGAGGAAATATTCCCGACAAAGCGGGGCTCCGAGAAGTATTCTCAAGAGATTTCCAATTTGCTCAGCTAAGCAATCGTGTGGCTCACAGCAGGCCCTACAACAATTGACCCGGTGTAGTTCAGCGGTTGCGGCTCCACTTTCTCAAACCTTCACGACCTTACCTTCGCGTATAACGTGCGAGATTTGTGTACACTGAACAGGCACGCATGATTTTAGCTATACTTCCGAACTGATAAAAGAAATCACGTAGAAACTCCTCTGGGAGTTGCCTAAGTATACACAAGCATTGTGCCGCTTGCTGATCCCCACGCTGCCCGGTGTCATCATCAATGTTATGAAACTTGATTCGACCAGCATAAACCCTTATAAACCCTCATCGGTCGTTATCAACCTTATCGAACACGATCCGACCCTTACGAACTATTATCGGTCCTTATCAACCTGGATGTCCAGCTAAGCTGTTACAAAACCACCACTACAATTGCTGAGGGAGCATGCAATGTTTATTCATGGTTCGGATGCTTGTTTTGCACTTGTTCTTTATTGAAACGTGTGCCGTTCTGTGTATTGTATGGGTGAGCTGAATGAATGTATGCGCTGTTCGCTTCACTTCGCTGAGCGCTTGTAGCCTCTGCCTTACGTGGTTATGAGCCATTGCATTCGTCTTACGTGACGGACGGACAAATTTCTCATTTGGTAGGCATAGAAGTGCTTATGCATTTAAAACTAAAATGGGATGGTTTATTAAACGAGACGAAGCTGCTGATTTTCGCTGTAACACGGGGACTATCTTTTCCTCTTTATATCGTTCCGTCACGCGCACTATAGATCATGAGTTTTTCCTTTCAATTTGTTTTTACACTGATAATATTCAAACCTTCGCATTGTCGGCACATTGCGCTAAACACACATTAAGTAAACACCTAACAAGTAACACGTAAACACACGTAACAAGTGCTCTATTTGGCGATGTCCTTTTGTGTCAAAAATTTGACTAATACTAAATCTCTCTAAGCACCTTATCTTTCTAAATACCAAATGAAACACTTTACCATGCACCGAAACTTGAGAAAAAGGGGGGCGCGCAACCAGGATTCGCGCTTCAATGGCACTCCATAAAGCCATTTGGCCCGCTCCTTCTTGCAGAATCCAATACCATCATCTTTCCTTATACGTCAGGGCGCAAATATACATCACAGCTGCACATTCGTGTCCATTTTTGATATGGTCCGCAAGCTCTTTCCCATCAATTCCACGGCGGACGAATCTTTTGCCCCTGTAGAGATGCTTTGCCGCATAGTAGCCAAACAAAAGCACCCCAGGAAAAAAATTCAGCCAGCGGATTAAAACCAAACTGGACCTACATATTGTCGCGGTACACAAAGCTCAGGAGCTTTATTATAGAAGCACTGCGCCGTACTCGGGAGAAGGAACCAGAGAAGCGCCAACAACAAGAATCTCTTCTTCTCTAGATGGCTTTCGCAATCACGAGCAGCCCGGTCGTCGTCTTTGTCGGCGCCAGGGCGCACTTGTGCACGAATACCGACGCGGCATTACCCTCCCTCCAGAGCGAGCATCGTCCCGATGCTGATCAAATCGTGGCGGAAAGACTCGTAGTTGATAGCTTGGCGGTGTCCACTTCACTCTTTATGATATGGCTTCATGCGCACTACGTGCACTACCTCAGGCACCTGTTGACGGCGTTTCGAGCAGCATGAACCATCACCAACCACCTCGTAGGTCACGTCGCTAATACGGCGTAGAACCTTGTAAGGTCCGAAGTACCGGCGTAGAAGTTTCTCCGAGAGCCCTCGGCGTCGGACAGGAGACCAAATCCACACTCTTTCCCCGGGCGTATAAGCGGCAAATTGGTGGCGGAGATTGTAGCGTCGTGCGTCGCGTTCTTGCTGACTAGTTATCCTGACGCGGGCGAGCTGTCGTGCTTCCTCGGCACGTTCAGTGTAATCTGCGGCATCTGCATCTGAACCATTGCAGTCATGAGGCAGCATAGCGTCAAGCATTGTAGTGACTTCTCGACCATGGACCAGAGCGAACGGCGTCATTTTCGTTGTTTCTTGGCGTGCCGTATTGTATGCGAATGTGACGTATGGTAAGATTGTGTCCCAGTTCTTGTGCTCCACATCGACATACATGCAAAGCATGTCTGCGATGGTCTTGTTGAGGCGCTCGGTAAGCCCATTTGTTTGTGGATGATAGGCCGTCGTCTTCCTATGGGCTGTGCCACTCAGCGTGAGCACAATGCGCAGAAGCTCAGCTGTGAATGCGGCTCCTTTGTCGGTTATGATGATCGCTGGAGCACCGTGTCTGAGGACAATGTTCTCGATAAAGAATCGTGCTGCTTCAGCTGCCGTGCCGCTCGGAATTGCCTTCGTTTCCGCATATCGGGTTAGATAGTCCGTCGCGACTATGACCCATCTGTTGCCGCTGTCAGATAGTGGAAAGGGGCCCAGGAGGTCTATGCCAATTTGAGCAAACGGCATTTCCGGTACTGGAACGGGGTGCAATAGCCCAGCGGGTTTAGTCGTTGGTGCTTTGCGTCGCTGACACTCAAGGCATGTCCTCACGTAGTGCTTCACCTCTTCTGCGAGCCTAGGCCAGTAGTAGTTTTGTTTGATTCGTGCTAGTGTTCGCGTGTAACCAAGGTGGCCCGAGGTGGCTTCGTCGTGGCAGGCTTGCAAGCTTTCGCGGCGGAGAACTTCGGGAACTACTAGCAGATGGCTCTTCCCTGTTGGAGAGAAGTTCTTCCTATAGAGAACGCCATCGCGCAAACAAAATGAAGGTAGGCTCCGTGAAAATAATCTCGACACTTTCGTAGCTCGCCCTTCCAAGAACTCGATCAAGGTGCGGAGCTCTCGGTCGCCTTGCTGTTGCCGAGAGATGGCGGCCGCATGAACAATGCCTAAAAAGCCTGCGCATTCATCCGCATCTGCGCTCGGTGATTCAATAGGTGATCTGGAGAGGCAGTCGGCATCGAGGTGCTGTCTTCCCGATTTGTACACCACTCTCATATCGTACTCTCGAAGCCGTAAGCTCCAGCGTGCCAAACGTCCGTACGGGTCTTTCATATTGGTCAGCCAACAAAGCGAATGATGGTCGCTTACTACTTGAAAGGCGCGACCGTATAAATACGGGCGAAACTTCGTGACTGCCCATACGACGGCCAGACATTCCTTCTCCGTGGTTGAGTAGTTGGACTCGGCACGTGACAATGTTCGACTTGCATAAGCAACTACTCTCTCGACACCGTCCTGCCACTGAACAAGGACAGCTCCAAGGCCCACGTTGCTGGCATCGGTGTGGATCGCTGTTGACGCATCCTCGTCAAAGTGAGCGAGTACAGGCGGAGTTTGTAGACGCTGCCGTAACTCGTTGAACGCCGCTTCTTGCTCCTCTCCCCATACAAACGCAACGTCGTCTCTTGTGAGGCGGGTGAGTGGAGAGGCGAGATGCGCAAAATTGGCAATAAATCGTCGGTAATAAGCGCAGAGACCCATGAAGCGTCTGGCCGCCTTCTTATCCGTAGGCCGAGGGAACTTTGCGACTGCTGCAGTTTTATCGGGGTCCGGCTTAACTCCTTCTTGACTAACTACATGACCTAGAAACTGAAGCTCTTCAAACCCGAAGTGACATTTTTCAGGTTTCAGTGTGAGTCCCGCGGACCGTATGGCTTGAAGAACTGACAGCAGCCGCTTTAGATGTTCTTCGAAAGTGGCGGAAAAAACAATCACATCGTCGAGGTACACCAGGCATGTCTTCCACTTCAGACCGGATAAGACAGTATCCATGAGCCTTTGAAACGTGGCTGGGGCCGAGCATAAGCCGAAAGGCAGAACCTTGAATTCATAAAGCCCATCAGGCGTCACGAATGCCGTCTTCTCTCGATCACGCTCATCTACCTCTATTTGCCAGTATCCACTCTTAAGGTCCATAGAGGAGAAGTAGCGCGCATGCCGTAGCCTGTCTAAAGAGTCGTCAATCCGCAGCAGCGGATACACATCTTTCTTTGTAACATGATTCAGCTTGCGATAATCAATGCAGAACCGCAAGCTACCATATTTCTTTTTGACAAGCACCACAGGTGATGCCCATGGGCTGTTCGACGGCTGGATGACATCATCCTGTAGCATCTTTTCAACCTGCTGCTGTATCGCCTCGCGTTCTTTCTGAGCTACACGATACGGGTTCTGTCGGATGGGTCTTGCTGTCTCCTCCGTGATGATGCGATGCTTTGTCAGCGGCGTTTGATCAACTCGCGAAGTAGACGAGAAGCAGTCCTTAAACTGTTCAAGCAGTTCCATAAGCTGGTGTCGATCTGCAGGTGTTAAGCTCGGTCCAATGTCGACGGCGGGTGTGCATGGCGTTGTAGGAGCCTTGGCTTCTCCTTGCATAGCAAAAAGTCTTCAGTGTAGTCGATTTCATCGAGATACGCGACAGCGGTGCCTTTACTGATATACCGACGTTCGTTTGTGAAATTTGTCAATAGAACCTGTGTACGCCCGTCGATGATGCACAACTAAAGAAAGCGCAATAAAAAGAAACACACCCTGAAGCTGTCGCTTCACCTCGGTGCTTGGAAACGAGCGCGCTTCTGTATCAGTGTTATCTCGAAGACGGCCAGCTACTTGCTCTACTGACAATGAATCGACGGTTTTGCTATGCACCTGGCCAGAAAGCTCGTCCGCATTCTAGAGAGATGTCTGGCCGAGATAACAGCCCCCGCGAAGCTTCCGTTGAATATATATTTTTTTCCTTGAGCAGACTTTTTATTTGTGCACCACTGTGGCCACGGTCTTGCGTATACGTCAGGGTTCTGTTTCATGGTTTTCCTATAGAACTGGCGTGATCCATTGTTTAAGAGGAAGCTTTAGCTCGGGCCTATCTTCGATGCCGGATACTGAAATACATGTGAAATGCAGGAATGTTTTTATGAGAAAACCGATGAACCGATTTGAATTAAATGTGCTGCATTTAAGAGCGACAGTTTAATTGCAGAGACTGCAGCAAATAGAATTTTCGCTTAGATAGTGTGATGTTTTCAAAGAATTGCAGGATGTCCCGAAATTTGGAAAAAAAAGAACAAAAGTATGAAGTTTACAAATCTGCAACCCAGCCATTAAAAACGAATATGGCATTTCTATAAACTGCACCCGTTGGAGCACCAAAAGCGAACAACTTTTTTTTGCTATACCTTAAAACTTACGTGAATTTGTTATAATCTTTGGAAGGGTTTTGCAAATGCAACATTCACGACCTAGTGGTATATTTCAGGATGGTGTATGATATATGATTGCTATCCGCTTTGGATGTATTATTAGGTGCAGTTCACAGAATTCCGATATCATTTTTAGCTGATGAGGTACATAGCTCTATACGTCAAGTTTTTTTTTTTCGAAAATTGGCAATTCTTTAAAATTTTACGTAAAAAAAGTAGACAGCCTATAATAAAATATCCCTTTCTGCAATCACTACACTTTAACTTTTTTTTCTAAGTTCAGCATAACTGATCAGATTTGGTGCATCGGTTTCTCTGAGAAACTATTGCCGATTTCCCATGTATTTCGATAGGAGCCCTCAAGCTCAATGTTCCCCCTAAGTTCGAGCTTGAATAATATAATTGTTGGCAACATACTTTAGTAAACGTGTGATCGTGGTCTAATGAGCGAGAACACCGGCGTACTGAGCGCAACGGCAGAGGATATGTTTGTAAAGCGTCTTGGGAAGGAATAGGAAAAAAGAAAGGGAGAAGGCTGGTATGGTTATTCAGAAGCGTGTATGGTTGGCTAAATATCACTAAATGCTCTGGTCGTCATACCACCTTATGTTCCATCAGCATAATTTCTATTTTATTCCGCCAGTATTGCGCTATTATTGTCAATAAATCGAGATTAGAACACCGGCGTCATGGCATTGTATTCCGCCGCAATTATTTATCGTCATCACTTCAGAATCATCTCATCGTCGTCATGCCGTCGTCCTTATATGCCTTCGTCGTTCTATCGACATCATTCCTACCTCGTAAGTACATCGTCGTCACTGCATGCACCGTCGGCCTGCGGTCCTTGTTCTACCATCGTGAGGTAACATTGGCGAGCGACGGTCATAACAAAGCGGGTCAATCAGGGAGACAATGTATGGCTGCATATAGCCGAATCACTTGAAACATCAGGAGAAACACTACGGATTCTAAATAAAGGTGTCTTAGCTAACACAATGTGTCGCTTCTTGTTCGCTAGATTGTGTGAATGTTAATCGCATTAACTTCGATAGTCATCTTAACATGGGTTCTGCAGGAATTCTTTCGTCTTCGCGACACTAACGAACTCTTGTACACATTGTTCCCAGCCTATTAACACCTCGAATTCCTAGAGGTGATCGTGATCAGTCATGTGACGGACGACCCGAAGTTTGATGGAGGTAGCGGTATGATTTCGACAGCAGCGCCGTCTATCGATAAGGGGAAACACATTTGGATGGATGGGAACAGCGGCGAAATCCACACTGCAAGAGTTGCTAGACATCACAGATTCGAATCAACCTGAGAAAGAGTTAGAAATATATATGCATTGCAGTCGCGCTAAAGAAATTGAAAACTATTGGATTGGTGAAAGACTCACTGCAAAAACATTCATTAGACTGTCTCAGGTATCTGAGCTATCCTTAACGGGAATCAATGAGATGAGTTTCGATAGAGCTCGTTACATTCTTCAAGAGTGGAAGAAGTGCCTAGAGGCAGAGTCGATTGCAATATTTTTTTGCTGCAGAAGAATATCTAGATTTTCGGAGTGATCACTTTAACAGAAAAACAAAAATACGTTTTCAAGAAGTACTTAGAGTACCTCGATAAAATTGTAGCAAATAAATTCTGAAAAGTTTATTTGCAACTTTTTGTGTCTTAAAGCACAGGGCAACTTACTACTGGTTTCCATTAATTTTCTTCATTTAATTTTCAAGCGAGTTGAATATTCTGCCATAAATTATTTCACAATTAGCCCAACTAATTAAACTGAGACTTTCAAGTGTATATTGTTCTTAGACAAATGCTTTAAGTCTACGCGGACGCTGCAAAATTTCTCAACATTGGGGAGGGGAATGTGAAAAACAAAATAGAAATGCACAGCACTTTATCGCCTCAGTAAATTTATATTTTGAATGCTATTTCCACTCGTTAAGTGGCGCGACCCTCATGTTCGCAGTCTTGTATACGTTTTTGTAGCACTAGGTGCGTTGTCTGCGAATTTACGTGAATAAGCAAGCAGATCATACTTTAATCTGGCGGAAAAAGAACAAGGAATGCCGACGTTGTAGATGCACTGTACTGAAACGCAATTAGACAGAGTCTAAATTTGCATATATTTTTAAACAAGGATACCTAAATTGTCGATTGAAAAATTGAAATCATTATAATGAATCCGAATAAAGCAATAAAAATTGCATGTTCCGTGTGAAAATGTGATGAGCGTTAGCCTTGTGGGTCAACAATTTCCGTTGATTGAAAAAAGAAACCTTCTAGTGGCCATGTATTATCGTATTCCTGAAAGCCAGTAACCAGCGTAAATAAATTTACATTCGCGCCAACATGATTGTGTCACATGTAAGAGGTCACCCGTGGAGAGAGAAGAGGACGAAGAAGTTGGCGGAGCGTTCCGAACGGCGCGAGCGCGCGAGGCGCACGAACCGAGGCATAGTCGAGGGATGAACGGCGCTGTCCGTGGAGTTTCAACGTGGCACCGGGCCAGGAAGGTCGCATCGCCAGCTCCGCTCTGGCGACGGGAGACTTGGGGGTCTGGTTGAGTCCATGACGCCGGCCGTCCAAGGTGTGGCCGTAGACCTCGGCAAGTTCGGGCGAGGCTCCTGGACGGGCTGCAGCTTCTCACGGCAGGACCAGGCACCCCAGAGAGGATCCCCCTTCTGTGGCAGACCGGCACGTTCTAATCTCCTCGGGATGACACGTCGGCACTCCTGAAGAAGTTGCGACGCATCCCGACGCTAGGCCTAGGCAGGTGGGCCTAAGCAACGCCGAGCGTCATCGCTGACGAGCTGACGAGCTCATCACCGACGAACCGACGAGCTCACCGCCGAAAAAGAGACAACGCGAGTCGTCAGCACCTACGGCAGCAACAACACCCGAATGAACACGACTTGGACCCGACGTGAGGAACGTCAAGTCGGCGGCCCGTAAGAGTACACGTTTTTGTTATCGACGCAGCTAGGCCGGGGCCAGGGTGGTCAGACATTTAAGAACAAAGGCTAGGACTGACCTAGAGACTTTAAGGCTGAGCTAGGCTCCGAAACTGAAATCGAATATCTTCTGGTAGTTTTGCATGTAGTCAGAGCTTGATATTTTCTATTAAGTAAGCATTTTGGTGAAGTTATGTGTTTAGTTTGGCGTGCCCTTAGTTTTGAGTTTCAGTTTCAGTGTTGTGTGTTGCGTGCTTCTACCACTCCTGTATATATTAAATCTTCGTTTGCCGTGCCGCCAGTCGTCTCTCTCCTCCATCGAGAGTAGCGCATGCTCGCAACTCTCCGCACTCCCAAGTAAAGGTGACAAAATATTGGCGAGCCTGCCAGGATTGATACGGCCCAGTCACCGATACTCGGGAGTTGTAAAGATGGAGTGGGAGCGTTTGGCGGCGGTAGCGAAGGATTTAAATATGTCGAAGGAGGAGACGATGGCGTTTTTTTAATACACGCAACAAGAAATGGAAAAAGAGCAGAAAAGCGAAAAAGAAATTTTGGAACTTAAGGTAGAACTGGCAGAGATGAACGCCAGGTCTCGCGAGGGGTCGATTTCTCCCAGGTCGGCGTCATCCGACTCTACTTCGCCCAGGCCAAAACAGATTTGCCCCAGGAAGTTGATGGCTCCGTTTGATGAGCGCAGAGGTGATTTAGATGCGTATTCGCATCGCGATGAGAGAAAAGCGGTCGGGCAAGGCTGGGCAAGGAACGAGTGGGCTAGCGCCTTAAGCCGATGTCGAGTAGGCGAGGCGGCTAGATTAGCGGAGCATGCTACAGCTAAGAAAGCGTATGAGGAACAGAGACAGTCTCTTGAGAAAGAGATAGAGATGCGGCGAGAGAGAGCACACACCTTGAAAAAGAAAGAGAGTAAGGCCGAGATAGAGATGGAAAACAGGTGTGATAGCGTAGCAGGGTTACATGACATGAGAGAGTTGCCAGGAGAAGGTGGCAGATTAGAGAGCACCTGTGAAGTCGTAGAGGAGAATTTCGTGACTGGGGAAGTCGTGAGTCAGAAGAACAAGGATAAGAGGATGATTGTCATCTCGATAGAGGCGTGCAGAACCAAAGAGCAGCATAGTGTAATAGAGAAAGACGTAGCTTCACCTCAGAGTGACAGGGGGTTGATAAGTGATGTTGAGTTCCGGGATAGCCAGGCACCAGACACGAAGCATTTAGGCTGTGAGAAACAGCAGGTAGTAGAGGACAAAGTAGTGCCACCCCGGGACGACGCAGCATTAGTAATTGAAACCTGTGTCAGGGAGAAACAAGCATCAGGAATGATATGTCAGGCAACCCCCGAGAGCAATGAGAAAGGTGATAGGTGCCTGAGTTATCGAAAAGAGGCAACTTGTAAGGGTAGGAAGAACCTGCACAGAACGCATAAGGGCAGGGAGATGCTTCGAAGGAGATGGAGAAGAAAGCGGCGTAACAAAACGCATGTGCTTGAGAAGATGAGCGGGTCGAGGAGAAAGAAAAAGAAGCCAAAGTTAAGGCAGAGAGCTTCCAAAATGCACGAGAGATGTGCTAGAGGAGGAAAGAGAAGGAAGCGGTCTATACGTAGAGAAGCATGGGAGCTTTGGAAAAGGAGGAAAAAGTGAACAAGTACAACCGGTAGGATACGAAAGAAATACCGTTTAGGAATGGCATGCGGAAGATTGTAGTGTTCGGAAATGTGCATAGAGAGAAAACAGTGAAGTAGCACAAATGTATAAGTTATTTGGAGTATTGTACATTATGTTTGGATACGGGATTTATTCATGTAGAAGTGTTTGGGTCAATGAACTTGTGAACATTGCGAACAGTCCAGTGCAGTGCAGTGCAGTGTGTGGTGTAAGATGAAATGTGCGTGAAAGTGTGGTGATCAGTAATGAGCTCCGAGTACACAAGAAGTACACAAGTCACAGAAGAGGAGTCCTGTTGCCAACAGAGCAGGCCAAGAGTAAGCAGTTTTTTGGGAAAAAACTCTTGAAAAGGGGGCTTATGTCACATGTAAGAGGTCACCCGTGGCGAGAGAAGAGGACGAAGAAGTTGGCGGAGCGTTCCGAACGGCGCGAGCGCGCGAGGCGCACGAACAGAGGCATAGTCGAGGGATGAACGGCGCTGTCCGTGGAGTTTCAACGTGGCACCGGGCCAGGAAGGTCACATCGCCAGCTCCGCTCTGGCGACGGGAGACTTGGGGGTCTGGTTGAGTCCACGACGCCCGCCGTCCAAGGTGTGGCCGTAGACCTCGGCAAGTTCGGGCGAGGCTCCTGGACGGGCTGCAGCTTCTCACGGCAGGACCAGGCACCCCAGAGAGCATCCCCCTTCTGTGGCAGACCGGCACGTTCTAATCTCCTCGGGATGACACGTTGGCACTCCTGAAGAAGTTGCGACGCATCCCGACGCTAGGCCTAGGCAGGTGGGCCTAAGCAACGCCGAGCGTCATCGCTGACGAGCTGACGAGCTCATCACCAACGAACCGACGAGCTCACCGCCGAAAAAGAGACAACGCGAGTCGTCAGCATCTACGGCAGCAACAACACCGGAATGAACACGACTTGGACCCGACGTGAGGAACGTCAAGTCGGCGGCCCGTAAGAGTACACGTTTTTGATATCGACGCAGCTAGGCCGGGGCCAGGGTGGTCAGACTTTTAAGAACAAAGGCTAGGACTGACCTAGAGACTTTAAGGCTGAGCTAGGCTCCGAAACTGAAATCGAATATCTTCTGGTAGTTTTGCATGTAGTCAGAGCTTGATATTTTCTATTGAGTAAGCATTTTGGTGAAGTTATGTGTTTAGTTTGGCGTGCCCTTAGTTTTGAGTTTCAGTTTCAGTGTTGTGTGTTGCATGCTTCTACCACTCCTGTATATATTAAACCTTCGTTTGCCGTGCCGCCAGTCGTCTCTCTCCTCCATCGAAAGTAGCGCATGCTCGCAACTCTCCGCACTCCCAAGGAAAGGTGACAGATTGGCTCGAGTTCCATCACTGTAGGTACAATGATTATATGAGATTCAAAAGTGAGATTAAATGGCTGGCCACGGCGTGTACGGTAGTGTTCACCTATGCCTTCGCTATAGTATGTTGCCGCACACTTTAAAGCACGAGCATGGTGATCAACCGATGTGCTTTTCTACAACTTCATCCCTAAATGTAAGCCGGGGTTCTGCCACTCCCGGTGGTTGTTGCCAGTCTGATCCCTCCCTATTTTCCTAACTGTCGATTGTATGGTTTGTTTTCATACCAAATATTCACATAATAATCTGTGGGTGTTCGGCTAGTTATGAAATGTTTATTTCTCTCACAGTTAAATTATCAAGTAACCAGCAAAAAGGGATGCAGGGCAAAAACCCGCTTTGATGCAGCTTGAAGACCGCCCGGCGGCCGTTGATCACATGACAGTATCTTCACAATAATCGAGAACTCGAGCTAGCTTCGTATAGGCAAAAGGGCTAATGAGTCGAACAGAACCGGGCCGGCCAAAGTATGGTACTTTCTGGCTTGGGCCAGGCCCGGACCTGCAAAGACGGCCCATGCAGTGCTCTACTTCAGATAGATCAGCAGATTCCCATACTGTCACGTAGTAGTGACACTGAAGTAAACAGTCGTAAAACTGTGTATGACGAAACTAATTGATTGGGCGAACATGTGCCCACAAAAGCAAGCTACACTCGAAGCACAACGAAGGCGGCGAACACAGTCGGTGATCGTCGAAATGTGATAATTGGCGAAATGCGTCGGCTTTCATACATGAGTCATCGAAGGCCCCAGAATAATCCCTGGTACCCGCATGTCTTCCACAAAGTTCTAGATAATTCGCGTCACTCATACAATCAGATTACATGACCGTCGGTGACAAGAGACAACGGATAGCAGCATCGATAACGTTCGAGAAACTTCCGATACATGCAGGCGTATCCTGTGCCTAGCGATAACGTTTAACATTTGTTAGCCGGTGAAACGCGGTCACCGGTGAAAGATAAACATGCATACGTGTCAATACCCTCCCCTTAAAAGCATCGTCCCGATGCTACAAACAAGAAAGCGAAAACAAAACCACGCGTACGGAGAGAGAGAAAAAAATTTCACAGCATATCCATGGGGTGAATGATGAGTGGGCGAAGCTCTGGTGGTTCATGACTCTTCCGTGAAAATTCGCCCATTGCATCATCATGAAAGACGTGAGAACCAGTGTGTGAGGTTATATAAGAACTTTTATTCATTTTCTTAGATGAGGTTTGGCTTCCGTTGTCCCTTCCAAATGACGGCTTTATGGTCCGTGAAATGCAAGGAGAACGGTTCTTGTATGGGTTACAGTTGGACGTTCGTAAATTCAATGCCTATGCACGTCACTCGGGTGGTCGTGCCTGCTCGTTCCTGATGGCCGATACCGTGATGAGGGTGTTGGCAAACCACAATTTGTCGCAGACATTGCAGCTGTGGCCGAAACTGTTGTCTAGAAAGTCGCGCTTGAAACACGCATCTGCGCCTTCGGGGAGAGCTCGCTTGAGGCGCTTGGCAGCAGCTTCCCGCGCTCGCGCAGCCTCGGGATCCGCCCGCCTGTACGCGCGTTTCCTCGCCGCTTCTCGGGCTCTCAGTTTCTGGATCCGCTTCTCGGCGTCACCGTGCACCTTCTGCTTCGCAGGCTCGAACGTCGGGATCCGTTTTTCGGCGCCTCCGTGCAGCTTCGGCTTCGCGGGATCTCACTTCCGGGTTCTGTCTGCGAGCGCGCGCTGCAGCCGCTTTCTGTGCCCTCCGCTCCGCCGCCTTGTCTTCCATATGGCGCAGCGACTCCGAGGGAAAGAGGAAGCGCGCCAAGAGCGAGCACATTTTATAGCTCTCACCCCTAGCGGTCTCCCATCGCACTGCATCGAAACATCTCGAACGATCGCCTCCATCCAATGATCTAGTGATCGCTCATCATACTATGCGCTCCCATACATCCGAATGGAGCGAGCGCCGCAGCGCCATCTCGTATTTGAATGCGTCAACTATGCTGCGCTAGCGCCATCTAGTGATATCCCGTCACACTAGCCTTTACAATGTATCTCTATGGAGTGAGCGCCACCAACGCCATCTAGTGATCACTTCACGAACGACGGAGGAGAGACTGACCCACGGCGTAAGGAGCTTCGCCCCTAAAAACAACAAACAATAACAAAGTAACGAAGTACCGAACTTCGTCAGCGGGCGAGAAAGTCTTAAGACGCACCACGTGGATGACTTCAGGTCGTGCCCAGCGCCGCTGTGATTGCGAAATGCCGTCTGGCACGACCTCATAGTCCAGTGCGCCAATGCGTCGGATGATCTTATATAGTCTGAAATAGCGACGTAACAGTTTCTCGCTAAGTCCTCGTCGGCGTATCGGAGTCCAGACCCAGACGCGGTCGCCGGGCTGGTACTCGACGTAGCGTCGTCGAAGTCTGTAGTGTCGGCTGTCGGCCCTGTGCTGGTTCTTGATGCGCAGGCGGGCGAGCTGTCGACCTTCTTCGCCACGCTGGAAATAGCTGGCAACGTCGAGATTTTCTTCGTCGGTGACGTCCGGTAGCATGGCATCAAGCGTCGTTGCCGGGTTCCTTCCGTAGAACAGGTTGAACGGCGCCACGTGCGTCGTTTCTTGCACGGCCGTGTTGTATGCGAAGGTCACGTGCGGAAGGATGGACTCACACGTCTTGTGTTCGACGTCGACGTACATTGCCAAGATGTCGCCGATGGTCTTATTTAGGCACTCGGTGAGGCCATTCGTCTGCGGGTGGTAGGCGGTGGTCCGGCGATGGCTTGCGTGGCTGTATCGCAGGATGGCTTGAGTTAGTACTGCCGTAAAGGCCGTACCTTCGTTGGTGATGAGGACTTCTGCGGCACCGTGACGCAAGAGGGTGTTCTCAACGAAAAATCGGGCTACCTGGGCGGCACTGCCTTTGGACAAGGCTGTTGTTTCGGCGTAGCGGGTGAGGTAGTCCGTAGCTACGACGATCCATTTATTCCCGGACGCCGACGTCGGAAAAGGCCCCAGTAAGTCCATCCCGATCTGCTGGAATGGTCGGCGAGGTGGCTCGATCGGCTGTAGAAGTCCGGCTGGCCTTGTCGGCGGTGTTTTGCTTCGCTGACTGTTACGGCATGTCCTTACGTAATGGGCGACGTCGGCAGAGAGGCGAGGCCAGTAGTATTTTTCTTGTATCCCCGCGAGCGTTCGGGAAAATCCGAGGTGTCCAGCCATTGGGTCGTCATGGAGAGCTTGCAGAACCTCTCGACGCAATGCTGAGGGTACCACGAGGAGGTAGCTGGCTCTAAGAGTCGAGAAGTTCGTCTTTAAGAGAATGTCGTTTTGCAATAAAAACGACGCCAATCCTTGCTTGAACACCTTGGGCACAATGACGGTCTTGCCTTCCAGGTAGTCTACAAGGCTCCTTAGTTCCGGGTCAGCTTGATGTTGTTGGGTCTTAAGAAAGTGTCGTCATCCTGATCGTCCTGTGGCGGCGGTTCGACGGGGGCGCGAGACAAGCAGTCGGCGTCAGAGTGCTTTCGCCCGGACTTGTAAACGACGGTGATGTCGAATGCTTGAAGTCTCAGACTCCATCGTGCGAGGCCACCTGAAGGATCTTTCAAGTTAGCTAGCCAACACAAGGCGTGGTTGTCGCTCGCAACTTTGAAGGGTCTGCCACATAGGTAGGGGCGAAACTTTGATGTAGCCCAGGTGATGGCGAGGCACTCCTTTTCGGTTGTGGAATAATTTGTTTCCGCTTTCGACAGCAACCGGCTAGCGTAACTTACAACCCTTTCTAGTCCGTCAGTCCTCTGCACAAGCACGGCGCTGAGTCCTACACTGGTTGCGTAGGTGTGCACTTCCGTATCGGCGTTTTCATCGAAATGTGCAAGTATTGGCGGCGATTGCAGGCGTCGCTTCAGTTCTTCAAATGCTTCGACTTGCGGCGTCTCCCACTTGAACTCGACGTCGGCCTCCGTGAGGTACGTCAGTGGCTCAGCGATCCGGGAAAAGTCCTTGACGAAGCGCCTGTAATAGGCGCGCAGTCGAAGAAATCTATGCACTGCCTTCTTGTCGGCGGGCGGAGGAAAGTCGGCGATGGCCGCAGTTTTCCGTGGGTCAGGGCACACTCCAGACTTGTTGATGACGTGGCCCAAAAACAAGAGCTTCTCGTATGCGAAGCGGCACTTTTCTGCCTTTAACGTGAGTCCGAAGGTCTTCATTAATTGAAGAACTGTTTTAAGGCGCCGCAGGTCTTCCTCGAAGTTCGAGGCAAACACAACGTCGTCGTCCAAATAGACCAGGCAAGTCTGCCACTTCAAGCCTGCCAGTACATTATCCATGGCGCGTTGGAAAGTCGCAGGTTCCGAGCAAAGACCAAACGGCATGACCTTGAACTCCAACAGTCCGTCTGGTGTTATAAAGGCAGTCTTCTCCCGGTCCCTCTCATCGACTTCGACTTGCAAGGGTTTTGAGGTCCATTGACGAAAAATACTTTGCGTTGTAGAGTCGATCCAAGGTGTCGTCAATACGTGGGAGAGGGTATACATCCTTCTTCATGATTTTATTGAGGCGACGATAATCGACGCAGAAACGTAGCGTTCCATTCTCCTTTACTAACACCACCGGGGACGCCCACGGACTCTTGGACGGCTGGATGATGTCGTCGCGTAGCATTTCGTCGACTTGTTGCCTTATGGCCTCGCGTTCGCACGCCGAAACTCGGTACGGTCACTGATGGCGTGGGCGGACATATTCGTCGGTTATGATGCCGTGCTTGGCGACAGGTGTTTGTCGAACTTTTGACGACGACGAGAGGCAGTCGTCAAAAGTTCAAAAGTAGAGCTTTTAGCTCTACTTTTGAAGTAAAAGTCAAAAGCAGAGCTTTTAGCTGTTTTTTCTCATGATTGGGAAGGTTCTTATTGTCATCGAAAGTTGGTTCAGGTACTACAGTCGTCGTTGCAGGTGCACTAGAATCCGTAAAGGCGAACGCACTGCTGGCTTGTACTATTTCATCGATGTAGACGACCGTGGTGAAACCTTTGTTAATGTGCTTGTTTTCGTGGCTGAAGTTCGTGAGCGTCACTCTTGCTTTCCCTTCACGTAGCTCAGCTAAGCCTCTAGCGACGCAAATTTCACGGTCGTGCAGTAAGTGATGATCGCCCTCGATGACCCCCTCCATGTCTGAAGGCATTCGGTACCGACGGAAATCATTACGCTGGACCGAGGCGAAACGGTGACTTGTCCTTCTAGCACATTCAAGGCATGGTAACTGATGTTTGTATCCGGTGGTATCGCGTTGTGCGTTGAAAGCGTTATCGACTCGAACCTTAAGTCGATGACAGCACCATGTTGGTTAGAAAGTCCGTGCCTAGGATAACATCCCTGGAGCCTTGCTGCAGGATTACGAAGCTCGCTGGGTCAGTGCGGTTGTTTACCGTGACTCGCGCTGTGCAGATTCCAGCCGGCGTTATTAGGTGGCTTCCCGCTGTCCGGATATTGGGTCCTTGCCAGGCCGTTTTCACCTTCTTGAACTTGGCTGCGAACTCGCCACTGCAGACGGAATAGTTGGCTCCAGTATCGACGAGAGTGGTGACGTTGTGACTATCGAATAGCACGTCTAGATCGGTAGACCATCGTCTGGCTTTACGGTTAAGTCGGGGCATCGGATCACGGCTGCGTCGGCTTGCTCAGCTGCTGCTACGTCGCGTTGGCGGGTCTACTTTCGGCGGCGAAGTGTTGTCGTCAATGCTCTTGCCTGGCGCTATGCTGATATGCTGATACCTCGTCATGATGATTCGCGAATCTAGTTCGTCGGCGGCGGAATATCTTCACCATTGCGTCGTACAGCAACCGCACCTCCATCGGTTGCTGCCTTTAGTTTCCCGGGTAAGGGCTGGTAGATCGGCCCCGGGTTCGGCCAGCAAACAGCCGGCGATGCGGCGAGATGTAGCGGCCTGGTGACGGCGAGCGTGAGAGTCGTCGTGGTTGCCACTGGGCTCTGGCGAGGTAGTCGGCGATGTCACATGGCCGCTCGCCAAGCTGTGAACGTGGCGCGTTGACGGCGAACCCTTGTAGGCCCACAAAAGCAAGCTACGCTCGAAGCACAACGAAAGCGGCGAACAGAGACGGCGAACGGCGAAATCTGATCATCGGCGAAACGCGTCGGCTTTTATACGTGAGTCATCGAAGGTCCCAGAATAATCCTTGGTACCCGCGTGTCTTCCAGAAAGTTCTAGATAATTCGCCTCGCTCATACAATCAGATTACATGGGCGTCAGTGACAAGAGACAACGGATAGAAGCATCGATAACGTTCGAGAAACTTCCGATACATGCAGGCGCGTCCTGTGCCTAGCGATTACGTTTAACATTTGTTAGCCTCTGAAAAGCGGTCACCGGTGAAAGATAAACATGTATACGTGTTAATGTGATTATGAAAGTTTGAGTAAAACAGCTTAAGACGTAACCTGCTTCCCTGTTCAAGCAAAAGGATCCAGTCAAGTTATTTTTTCCTCTTACACTTAGAAAGCGGTTGTATATCCCCAGGTCGAACCGTGTCGCGACGGATTGGACTTTTTTCTAGACCTTTAATACGCAAAAAAACTAATTGTTGGGCTTTACGTGGCAAAACCATGATTACGCTTTACGTGGCAAACTCAGGATTAATTTAGTCCACCTGGGGTTTTTTAACGCTCACCCAATGCTGCATTGATATGCACATCAGAAACCGCTTTCAACACAGGGCATGCCTACGCCAAGATTGGTAAAACTTGTTTTATTGCGATAGCAATTATATGGACACTCAAAAGCAGATTTCTGCCGTCGGCGTCGCCGTCGCCGTCGGCGTCGCCGTCGCCGTCGCCGTCGCCGTCGCCGTGAGGTTCCGTATGACGTCATTTGGAGATGAAATCGTCGCCGCGCGCCGAACGCTGTATGTGCGAGTGAAAGGGCGCGAGGGGCGCGTCTTTCACGGGGAGTGAACGCACGGCGGAGAACAAACGCGCGTTCTGCGCCGTGCTCGCTTAAGGGCTGCAGAAGTAGGCGTCTCTTTTCTCCTTTACAATCACCATATATGTAGAGCAAACGCGCCTTCTTCGGACGCGCGAGAGGCCGTGGGGGAGGGGGAGGGAAGGGAGGCGACGTTTAGCTGCGGCACCAAGTGCCTATTTATATCAGAGGCTCCAGCAACAGTCACCAACGCCGCACGCATTTTGAGCTAACGCGGGCAAAACGCCGATGGCGTCGACAACAGTTCTGCGTGTTGTTGCTACCAAAGCCGCTCACCTTACTTCGTATGACATTGCTGTGTTGCTATCGCATTCATTGCTTCGCCCTTAGGGCGAAACTGTGACATTTTTTACGCTGCTCTTTTACGTTAATACTTATGTGTTTTAAACTTTGTTGCAAGAAGTTAAGGGTATGCCCTGCATTTCTAACTAAGGTATTAACATGTTATGACCAAGAGCCATCCTCTGACAGCATAAGACCTAAAAATTTCACTGGTGAATTTTTTTTTTCAGCTGTCCACTTGACAAATACTTATATCTGATTTTGTTACATTTTCTAGTGAAGATAATGTTTACATAATTATTTATGTTTAGGGACATGCTATTAGTGACACGCCATTTTTACGGTGTGTCACTGTGTCACATTTATGTTAGTCGGCCACCAATAAAAATGTTGTCGCAGTTTCACCCGAAAGGCGAAGCATCAATTGCGATAGCAAATTTGTAGAGAACTATACGGAGTAATGATAGTAGCTTTATCTACTGTATAAACTTGGACATCCAGCAGCACCGGCAACACGCAGAACTGTTGTCGACGCCTTCGGCGTTTTGCCCGCGTTCGCACAAAACGCGTGCGGCGTTGGTGACTGTTGCCGGAGCCTCTGGGGGTGGCTCGGAAGTTTTCGACATCAGAACGGGACACTCGTCGAGCAGCGTCGGAAGTCTTTACCACCTCCTCGCCTCACGACGTTTTTTATATAAATAGGCACTTGGTGCCGCAGCTAAACGTCGCCTACCTTCCCTCCCCCCCCTCCCCCCCACGGCCTTTCGCGCGTCGAAAGAAGGCGTACGCAGAACGCGCGTTTGTTCTCCGCCGTGGGTTCACTCCCCGTGAATGCGCGCGTCCCTCGCGCCCTTTCACTCGCACATACAGCGTTCGGCGCGCGGCAACGATTTCATCTTCATTGACGTCATACGGAACCTCACGGCGACGGCGACGACGACGACGACGGCAGAAATCTGCTTTGGAGTGTCCATATAATTGCTATCCGCAATAAAACAATGACTCATTAGATGACCTTGCACGCAGTACACAATCATCCACAAAAATTGTATCCCGGTTCGACAATATCACACGTATTGCTAATAAAAAAAAACCTTGCACTCGACCGCGTGACGCTTGAAACAGCGAATCTGTGTGAACGTAGCCCAGCATTTTCCGGAAGTGCTCGCGAACTCTTCATCTTATTACTCATGTAGATGATAATTTCTTTTCGCGCGTCTCGGACTTACGGCCGACACTGCGCGTTGCACAGCGCAGCTTGCAACACCAACACCGCGTTCCAGGAGACCCGCTCCATGAATGCGTCGCTCTCTCTCTCTCTCTCTCGCTCTCCTAGCACGCAAAAGCTCTTCACCTCGCAGAGCACGAGCGTACAAACGCGCCAGCTGTGGACGAATACGACGACGCTCGAACGCAATCATATGGTTCGCATATATGCATTTTATGCCAGCGTGGCTGTATAGCCTAGTGGTTACGACGCTAGCCTTGGGACCAGAGGTGTGCGGGCTCGAAACCGACCTCGGCAAGAACGTTTATTTATTTTCTTTCTTGGTAGTTTCTTGATAGGCACCACAAATTACTGCTGGCTTAAACAGCTTCACTGTTAAAAAAAAAAGAAGAAATTCGGCAGAGACATTTCAAACTGCTTACGTGTGGTTATGCGAAAGCGATATATTCCCTTTGGTGCAGTGTTGTACGGAACGGCGTTACAGGAACTAGTTCCTTTTGGGAGGAACGGCGGGAGGCCACCATTCCTTTAAGTAAAGTCGGTGGAACGGTAACTCGTTCTTTTTACGAAGGACCGGCAGAGGGAACAGCGTTACTTCTGTAAACGTTCCACGGCACTAAAGAGGCACACCGACGCACGCACGTATGCAGCACATCATGCAGGGCGCAAAGAACTACCGCTTGTCTGTCACGTGACTATGGTGCATTTTCTTTCGCGAGTTCTGCATTATATTTTTTTTATGACTAGGCTTCAAGATTGTCACGTGACGCTCCCTTCTGTAGTTTCTTTCCGCCATGGCGGCCTGTCGGACACTAACATTGAGATGTAACTCTTGCCGAGTTCAAACAAGGGTCTTTACTAAATTGAGAATATCTATTCTGGACATTTCTTTTTCCACTCATACTGCAATATTGAATCAGCATTCATTAAACGCCTAAGTATTGTTCCTTTTATGCAGTTTCTTGTGCAAACATTTAATTATATATATCCTCCTGAGACCCCTTGTACAATACATTACACATTGCCTTCCACTTTTTTTCGAAATTCACTCGGAAGTGATTACGCAAAATATTCACTCTGGGTGTGAAGTACGGTGCATGTGTAACTACTGTAAAGAAGTGGTTTACTCATATTCTTGTCATCCGCTTTCGAGAAATTTGACAATAATTGGTCTACACCTCTTAGTCATCCCACACGGCCGAAAGACTTCGAGGAGTATTTCGAAGTCACCGAGATTTTGTGAAAATACCGGACGCGCCAGCAATATGGCAATGTACTACACGTAGTTCCATCTTCATCTCAGCGTTTAAACAATGAAATGCAGTCTTTGCCACAGCTAACATGAGGAGATGATGGAGATAAGTCATCTTTTTCACGCACACGGAGACGGAGCTTTTGGCATCTATCCGTGGTATTATAGCGCCCATGTTCACCGATGCCGCAACGCGGGCCCTTTGGTCGGCGCTCTCAGCCGGTGCCTTAGCGCCAGCTGTCAAAGAAGTGAAAAATGGCCGCGTATCTGCGTGCTTCGCTGCAAATGTCGAAAGACGATAGTCTTCTGCCGGCCGTACTACATGAGTGCTGGTCTGATCCTGGTCTGGCCTGTTGCCTCCGGGTGCGCCTCGACTCACGATCTTGCGCTAGCCGCTCGGCTCGTTGCTCGGACGTTTCCTGGGCACGCTTGAGACGACGAGCGTCGGCACGCCGGCGCTTCTCCGCTGCAATTTGGTCGTCGGTCTTTTCCCTGCGTTGTCTGGGCATGTCTTGTAGAGTGGGTTGTATTTCATCAAGCGGCCATTTATGTTTTGCCCTGCGGCAGACAGCGCTTCCTTTATGTTGAATCGGCCGCATCTGGCTGGCGTTGATAAAATTGAGGAGGCGCTGCGTGAGACATGGACGCCATCTGGCAATACATCGGGAAACATGAGCTTGTGCAGAGGGTTTTTCTTCCTCCATGGCAGAGGGCGCTCGTCGGTGCGCAGTCGGGGAAACACGAGCTTGTGCAGAGGGTTCCCTCCCTTGGTGGCAGACGTCGTTCGTCGGCGCGCATAGCATGGCATTTTCAGCGCAGCTTAAGAAACTAGGGTCTTTAGAGTTACGTATCTATGTATTTTCTATTAAAGGAACACACCTCCTAATACTTACCTAGTGATGTTGCGCCTCAGATATGCGTAATATTTACTTTTTGATCGATAACGTTCACAAGTATGAACAGCCGTACCAGTTTAAGTAGTGTGGGCGGTAAGCAAGTGGTCCAACTTTGGCCGGGTGGCTGAATCGGTTGAACAGACAGACAAACAAAAAAATAGACAGACCAAATTTTCAGCGTATAAGTTCCCCAAGAAAGACTATCGTCTTTAAAATTAAGAAGCACAGCGCGTGCTCGAGGCGCAAGCTCGGCCAACGCCTCCTATAAAGACAATGCCTGGAAATGAGCGCGGCGGCCGGGAGCCGAGCAGCTAGCTTGTCGCGACCAGACGACACCTTGCCGACAGCGCGTGGTCACCGCGAATATATACAGACGATGACACTCAAGTGGTTTCTTTATCGCTGTTCTGAGATCATGCGAGTCACCTTACGGGGCTTTTTGTCGCTGGTAGGTTTGTTTTAGTACAAAAGTTTGCTGGAGAGCTGCAAATTTCCGCGCGGCCGTCAGCGGCGCTGAAACCTACGCCGGCGTTTTTTTTTTTTTCAGGCACGCTGGCGGGAGCTCGCGCTCTCCGCCGGCGGACAGCGCGCTGCCGGTTGCTCCCTGCAACGCCATTGGCTACGGTAATGGTCTCACGTGACTGGGCCCTAGGTAGGCGAGCGCTCTCGCACGGCGCCTGGTCACAACACCCGGCAGGGACCTCTCTATGGGGAAAAAATATCACAGCATATCCACGGGGTGAATGATGATGAGTGGGTGAGCTCCGGAGGGAATCATCGGATCTCCACTTAAGGGGACGCTAGTAGTAGTAGTAGTAGAGGTTCGGGGTGGGAAAAGATGCATATTTCTGCAGCCCACAGCGTCTTACGCAGCCATTTACACATGCCGGAACGTGCACCGCGTTTGCCGACGCCATCACATGACTGCTGAGAGAGTACTTGACTTGCCACCGCCTTGGGCACGCGTTCGAAAAACGCGTTGAAGGTAAGGCGGAGAGGCCACAGCGTCTTACACCAGCTTCTTACACGGGCCGTAACGCGCTAGCACAAACACGTTAGAAACGCGCTAGAAACGCGGCCTTTCGTTAATGTTGGGTATTTATTGCCATCGTGGTGGCGTGTGCTAATGTGCGCTTCGTGGCGTAGTGGTTAGCGCCGCGCGTTCGGAAGCGAGGGGTCCCTGGTTCGATTCCGCGCTACGGACACAACTTTCGGAATTTTTTTTCATAAAACGCCGGAAGCGTTCTGGCGGAAGCCGGAAGCTGGCTTCGAACCGGAGTGGAAACGGAAGCGGAACCGGAAGCGGAAGTCGGCTTCCGGTTATACTATACGTATACATATATATGTATATATGGGTATACATACATATACGGACACACAACGCCATCTATTGAGCAATTCATAAAACTAGACGTGGCTACCTACTACGACGGGGGCGAACGGGTGCCGCTATAAGGAGCTTCGCCCCTAAAAGAGCGACGTTCCAGGCAATGTTCTTATCAGGAGGCGTTGGCTCGGCACGCGCAGTGTCGTTCTAGAAGCTAGCCACGCTGGTCGTCACAGCCGCCGCTCGGCTCAGCACCTTCGCCATTTTGAGTTGGGACGGCGGCACGGCTCGTACGGCCGCTGTCACGTCATACTACAGTGGTGGTACACTATTCAAAGTTTAAAAATTGTTTTTCAAGTTCATGACATAACAGTAGGCAATAAAAACTACTGTGAAGAGCGATTATGTCCCGTTGTTGTGTCCGGGTCTCAGGAGGCTATTGGTGCATGCGAGTAACTTTCTATTTGCAGATCTGAAGCGCAGTATTCTGACTGCGAATTTGAAGACCGAAGTGGAAAGCGGCGTATGTGTTGCTCTTGTAATAGCACCAAAGTTGCAGTTAAACATGTCTGGAGTATGTCCGGTGCTCCTTGAAAAAAATTCGCCTAAGGAGCGTTTCTTTGGATTATTTTTATCTCCAGATAATGTGCCGCTGGCAATGTTCAAATTCTTATAATATACTTCGTTCGATATGAGATTTAAATTGCTCACTTTATTTCGCCGCAGGATTATCCGAGACCTTGTTTTAATTTTAGAAAAATCAAATGTAACGTTAATGTAACGACACGTTCCAAATGTTAGAAATTTAACTGGAACGCGTTCCATTCGCATTAAAGTAACTTGTAACGGGAACTCGTTCCAAGATTGGGAAGGAACGAGGAACGAGCTTTCGTTCCTGGTTTAGAGGAACGTGTACAACACTGCTTTGGTGAAATGTTTTTTTCGCACGTTCCGCCTCCGTGCAAGTTCTCCCCTGCCTTCTAACGGCGTCCCGGTGAGGCCAAATGAAAACGCGCTAAACGTATGAACGCAATCGCTTGCCCACGAGTTCATAACTCGAAGGAGCGCTCCGCGGCGTTCAATTGGACATAAATACAAGGGGTCAGGCAAGGCAAGACACTGCATGCTTAGAAGATGTATTCAAGCTCTTAGACTGGGAAGGCTTAGGAGCGAGAATAAACGGCGAATATCTCACAACCTTCGGTTTGCAGATAACATTGTCCTATTCAGCAACAATGGGGACGAATTACAGTAAATGATTGAGGACTTTAACCGAGAAAGTGTAAGAATGGAGTTAAAGATTATTAAGCAGAAGACAAGGATAATGTCCAATAGCCTGGCAAGGGAAAAAGAATTCAGGATCGCCAATCAGCCCCTAGAGTATGTAAACGAGTACCTTTATCTAGGTCAATTACTCACAAGGACCCTGATCATGAGAAAGAAAGTTATAGAAAATAAAATTGGGCTGGAGTGCATACGGTAGGCATTACCAAATCCTGACTGGGGGATTACCACTGTCGTTGAAAAGAAAAGTCACAGGCCTGCGCGGCACACGCAGCGCAGTCACAGCGTAAGATCGTGGAGCGGTTTAAGAAGTAGCAATTTCGGCACCACGCACGACAGGGTTCTTCGCAGCAAAGTCTCTTTGCCTGCGTTTTGAAGTTAATTCTGCCCTGAGTTTTGCCTCTGTGACGTTTGTCGAGGAGGTCGTTGGGGGTAAGCTTGCATAGTCTGGTCTCCGGGGGGATATGCGGGGGTGTAGACCACGAAGCTTCTGGAGGAGTTCCTGCGGAGAGGCTTCGGATGCGTGTATGAGCTTCGTCATGATCTGTTTCTGGTGTGTCTTGCACTGAGTCAAATGAATGAGATGGCGGAATAGGTTCCATGTCTGGGGCAGGCTCATGTTGTGCTCCAGCCTGAACAGAGGGATTCCCAATTTTGGCGACAGAGAGTCGCAACATGCGTCTCAATCTCCTTGTTGAGCTAGGTCAGCCGGCGTCTGAGTGTTGTATTCCAGCGCTGGAGCGGCCACATCCGCTCGAGTCCCGCCTTGTCTTTCCAGAGGTGGCAGGAGATGAGAATCCATCGCGTCCGCAGGGCAGTCCTCTGGGAGGGGGCGAGTCACTGCGCGGACGCCGCACTAGAGCTGGTCGGACCTTTTAGCTATGCCTTTTTCTGAGATGGTGCTGTAGAGCACTTGCGGGCTCAGCTCGGAAAGTGCGCAACGACTGCCTGGGTCTCACTTCGCGATGGCAGCACGCGAGCGGGGTCTGCGTGCAAGCCTGCTTGTAGGAAAATGGCAATATGTAGTGAGCACTACACAGCTTCTGGTGTTACACCACCAGCGTGAGGTAAGCGGTGGCTAATTGTGAGGTCGGGAGTAGTGTCTGCGCAGACTGTTTGCGGTGCGAGTAGCGGTGGTGGGATTTATGATAAGGGAGAAGCCGGCCTGCTGAGCGGCGGAGCAATACCCTGCGCCCGTTGGGGGTGTCCGTTGGGTAGCCCCAGGCCGCGTGCGGGGCGTTGAAATCCCGTAGAATTAGGAGGGGGCTCTTGTGTGCGACGCGCTTGGCGAGCGTGAAGAGTCGGTCGAAGTAGTTTTGCCGCATGCACTTTGGGTGGCTGTATTGACCCTTTTCGCGGCGATCCCGTGAGCGTGCTGTCATGTTTTGATCACGTGGTGACGCGTCCAATTGCTTGCCTCAACTGCCTCCGTTGCCTCCTTGTTTACGATGGAAGTGTACGACGCCGGCGCGGCCTTAGAAAACCTCTGTTTTCGGAGATATCGTAGACGGTGACTAGGTGGACGACACGAAGCGTTGATATCACAGCTTCAGAGAACATGCAAAAGCGCTTTCGGAGCTGATTAAGCTATGTCCAAACATGGCGCAGAGCAGCGTATATGGTGGTTGTTCTAAAAGCGGGGCTAAATATGTATTCCGAGCTATCCCTAACATTCCGCTCATGAATTCAGTCAGGATTAGTGTGTTTTGCTCTTTGTTCTTTATTCGGATCAAATATTTTGAAGCAGTGGCTTGTCAGTTTCTGACTCAGTGAAGTTCCTCGGTGCGGCCACTATCTGATTATTGTTCTGCTTAATCACTCGCGGTTGTGGCTCAGTTAGGATAGATTTGTTCTTGCTGCGCACAATGCTTGAAACGTAGCTCTTTTGTACTGTAATACCTTGTAGAAAATGCATATTACAGCACTCGCTTCCTCTTGTGGACCGTCCTGTAGCTTCGTCCATTCGTGCGCCATAGTTGTAGTACCTTATTGTGCGTATAGAGTGCGCGCCCATTCACTTATTAGCAGCAATATATACTTACGGATTTCTGCCGTCGGCGTCGCCGTCGCCGTGAGGTTCCGTATAGATAATACTTCGCCGCGCGCTTGCCCCAGCGGAACTGCGGGGACGCACGCTCACGGAAAGCGAACACACTATCTCCCACGCGCAAGCAAGCAAGCGGGAAGCCAGCGCCGGAGGGACGGGGGGGGGGGGGGGGTGCCAACAACCGCGCTCGTCGCTCGCCCGCACCATCTCTTATCTCCACACGGCTTGACCTTTGTATGCGCTGTGCTTCGCCACTCAGTTTCCGTTGAAGCATAGACAATCGTACCTTCGCCCGCTGCCGTATCGCTTGTGCCAGCGTTTTGACATCGTTGTCTCAGTCATCAGTGTGATGTATCATTATGTTTGTGCGTCACACCTCGCTTGTTATTCAGTTAGTAATAGTCGGGCCACATTTCCCAACGCACGCTACACATGCAATGCTGCCCGGATTGCAGCGCTACAGGTGTGTCTCTTCGCACGCGCTGCCCCGGGAAGCGCTTCTCATCAACACCACGTTTCACACGTGCCTTTCGTGGTCATGAGTCTCTCTTACGTCGTCTACTTACGCCGGCACACCTGCTTACTTAATAGCTCAGTTTACTACAATTCATATTGGCTACCAAAAGCGCTACCTTACTTCGTATGACATTGCTGTGTTGCTATCGCATTCATTGCTTCGCCCTTAGGGCGAAACTGTGACATTTTTTCTTGGTCAGACTTTCCCTGTGTACAGATGCGTAGATAACGTGCTTGAAACTTACTATGACAGGAAGCGGTGCCCTACTCCCATTGTCATTGTTTAACGATTGGTACTCACTCTTGCCGAAGTTCTGGGGATGAAGCCCTTCCTTTGAAGGTTAGCGATTCAAGGCTGGCGGATGAGCAAATTTCTGTATCCTCGAGGAAAGCCGTACATCTCGATGTGCCGGTAACACGCTCGGACATTTGCAGCAGTGGTTCGCGAACTTGTCCACATAGATTCATTCCATTCCTTAACGTGCCAGTCACTATTTTTGCAGCCAGCTACTGCACACGTCTTCAATCCACATGATTCAATCCTAGCATGATTGGAGCACAGTGTGTTAGCAAAAACTCAGTTGCATTTCCGACAGCTGATCGCACAGAAGCAAGGTAGAAGCGGTAATGGTTTCGTATTCGTGCGCGGTCGCTGAGGAGACGTATGGCACGCCGCCGTGAGCGCCATCTCGTTTCTCTAAAACAAACTGCTCTGCGAAAAGGGTCCAATATGTTAAGGATGAAGAGGGTATCGCGAGTGCACTGCGGCACGAGTTCGTGAAGATATGATCTATTTCGGGGACGTCTAGCGGGTGGGAGATGGTAGTGAGCGCACGGCGTACGAGGAATGCGACCCGAGGGGCCGTAGGAGAAATGGGGATGATGGACACGTAGCTTGGTAGGGTGAGCGGATTGGAGGGCTCTTGCAGCGCGAGCACGTCGGGGCCGTCTGCCCGAGCTAGGAACTGGTGAAGCAGCCCCCGCTTGGAGCCAATGCATCGACAGTTCCAGTGCCAGATGGTGAGGCTAGTGCGAGGTCTAGCCATTACTGAGGGTGTAGTTTGCTGCGGAGTAGTGGAGAGTGTGTGGAGCTTGGCCTTCTTTTTAGGCCGAGCGGCAGCACAGGCTGTCGCGTGGAGGGTCTCTTGATCCTTAAATCGCTCGTCAATTTGGCGAGCAAATTCGTCTAGACGTCTAGTGAGGTTGGATAATTGTTGCATGAAGGCTTGGATGGCCGTGTGCACCGCGGCCTGAATTTTGGCCTCCACGAGTTGTTCGGGGGTAGGGCCGGGGTTGCCGCGGCCGATGTTGGTGTGGCCGAGGAGGTAGTGGGAGTTGCGGCCCTCTTCTTGGCCGGCGGTTCGCGAGTAGGAGGAGAAGGTGGTAGGGGAGGGAGTTTATGAGCGGCCGAGATCATTGTCGCCGGGGTAGGGGTGTGGACCTGCAGGAAGGCATGCAGATGCGACTGAAGGCGTTGATTGGTGGTGTGGAGGGAGGCGAGGTGTGCGCGGACATGCAACATTCACTTATAGAGGGTGTTGGCGGAGTCCTGGGAGACTACGCCTGCCCCGCTCACCTCACTTGTGTGGCGGCCAGGTACCTGTGCAGGTGGTTTTGGGGGGACTGGAAGTGGGGGTTGCACGAGTCCGGTCCAGTAGTGGGATCAGGCCATGGGCTTGGTAAGGTCGGAGGGCTGTTTCAGTGCGGCAAGCTGCAGCACCGGGAGGGACTCCAGCGTGAGCTGCAGGGCCTGAGGGTTGCGGGTCATGGAGCTGCTGCGATGTTGGGGTGGAGCTTGATTGGTGAGAGCCTCGTTGGCGGTTGCCTCGGCGGCTCGCTCGGCATCCCAGTACCTCTTCTTTACGAGGTATGGGGTGCGGTTGCGGGCCTTGCAGGTTCTGTCCGCCATCAGGTGCGCTTTGCTGCAGATCTTGCAGAGCGTCGTGCAGGCGTGGTCCTCGGGGGGGGGGGGGGGGGTCTACTTCGTCACAGCCGGGCCAGCGGCGTTGCTTGGGAGCCGGGTACACATCCGCGCGGTGGCCGAGTGCGCCGCAGTTAAGGCAGTGCCCGATATTCTTTTTGAAGATGTAGCATTATACGGAGGAGTAGTAGATATGCTTGGACACCCAGTGTTGTTCGAAAAGGATGATGATGGACTCCCTGGAGCCCATGCGTCTAAAGTCGAGGATGGGAGGGTTGTGCTGGCCATTGAGACGATCCTTAATGTCTTCGTAAGAGTGGGCGAGAGGGACCCGTGGACCACACCGAGGGCGCAGTCTTCCGAGGCCGCTTGGTAGGAGTAGTCGTAGGCAGTGTCTTTGATGAGTACGGACTTGATGGGGAGGTAGTGTTGTCGGCGTTGCGGGTCGGGAGTGTTGATGAGAACGACTTGTTGGAGGGTGTTGACAATTACGGTGTCTCGCTTGGCCTCTTGGTGTCCGAGGCGGGCTGCTTGCAGAATGACATCGCGAAGCGCAACGCCGTTCACTGTCCGAAGGTTGAGGCCGCCACGGGGACGGAGGATGATTTTATGATCATCGATGGGTAGCTCGGGGTGGCGTAGGGCAGAGAGTTGGGGCGGCCGGGGCCGGTGCCTCGCCAGAGCTTGAGGCGTAGATGGCTGCATACATTCTCGGCAGCGGCCGAATTCGGAGTAGTGGTGGGGCGGGAGTTACGAGTCGAGCTAGGATGGGTTGGCTAGGATTAGTTTATCCGGTCGTAGGGGACAAAGTCAGGACTCCTCCGCGCCCCGGAGGCCTGGTTTCGATTCACGCCCAGATCAAAATTGACCTATTTTCTTTTCAAAGGGATTACTTTACTTTGTGTACATGAACCTGCCAGCTGAATTTGTCAATTAGAGCATTTTTACGCGTTTTTACTCTTTTCCGTCGGCCATTTTTGGTAGCGTCATTCGGTCACGCCGCCGACTACAACTACGGGTTTTCGCGTAATGGGGCATATAATGATTTCGCATTAAAAAATGGAAAGGAATCGGCCCCAACACGGAGCCTTGCGGCACACTAGACGTAGCAGCAACATCATCTGAGCAACTCCCATTCAAAACAGCTCTTCGACGTACTTACTTAACGACACGGAGTTACAGCCTGTATATTCATAAACGTATTCACGTGTTCATACTACCGCTAATCTTACCTGATCAACCTATTACCGCTAATCTCACCTGGCATATCGACATTAGTAACAATGCGGATCGAACGTTGGGTTATTGGCTCCTGTACACTTATAATGCCACCATCCTCTCTCATGTTACTACTATAGAAAACACTAATAGGAAGAAAATTTGAATATACATCCAGTATATGAAATTCCATTGTATTTATTACCTCATTAGAACTAAAAATTACTCCACTCGTTTTATATGTTCAACTTACGATCGAATAGCTATTCCAACCCCAAGTAAAACTAAACTTGAATTTGTAACCCGTAAACGGGTACAGTCGAACCCGGATATGTCCAATCTGAAGGGGATCACAAAAAGTTCGTCATATAGGTAATTCCATATATAAAATAATAGGCCCTCAGGTAAACGGTGGCTTACCGATGAGTGCATCCGAGAGCCGCTAATTTACTGCACGCAACTCGGGAGAAAAAAGCAAGCACACTTTATTTACACGCAAAAAAATTGCTGGTTTGGTTTCAACTTCATTGAAAAGTCCAAGCTGATTCTTTTCTTTACACTTGTAGCGGCCATCGCTTGCGGAAAAAAAAACTCGTGAATAGGCGCTCAACCCACACGACGACGCCTCGAAAATCGGATACAAGGAATGTTGACGTCCGAGGTAGCATGAGGGCTAGCCGAACAGCCTGACGGGGCTCAACTGACTGCTGTATCTCTTCTCCAGCTCCAGGTGCCAGAACACCTCAAAGTGTACAAATAAGTGCACTATGAGGTCTTCTGCGGGGCGCCGCACTCGATATATCGAATGTGCTGGTGAAGGAGCGTTCTTTATACGCGTGTACCAGCCCGATACATTTGCATGGAATTTTCAAGGTGATTTTAAAGCTGTTCGATATACAGAATAATTCGTTATACTTTGGCTTGATATATCCGCGTACGACTGTATCTCCGTCACCACATATATGGCATCGTATTGATCAGCTGTACAAAATACGTATCAGATTTAGTCACATTAACTTCCTTCAGCTCTTTCTGGCCTCGCACCGACCTTGAATGGTATCGCCTCCCCAAAAAAATCCTAAAGAGTACTAATAAACGCAAGTTTCACGCAACATCAACTAGCGTACATTGTGTGATCTAAATTTGTTAATTACTTACTATGTTCCTTTTAAAGTCTTTTTAAGGTCAGGTAATATGGTATAATTGTGAAGCTGCCTTCGTCGTGCGCACTGAAGTTTTTTTTCCACGTACCACCAGCAAAAATTATATGATTAGAAAGTTACTTTTTAAAAAGTGCATTATTTGTTTAGCCTGCTCAACCCACTTCCTTCCGTAATGCCTTCGAGTGCTGACGGCGCAAATAAATAAATTATTAAACTGTAAAAGATATTTCTTGGATGAGGGGTGGTCACCTCCGGCAATGTTTCATCATCATCATCAGACTATATGTCAATGGCAGGACGAAGGCCTCGCCCAGCGATCTGCAATGACCCCTGTCCTGCGATGTATAAAATGTGTGCATTATTTAAAGCTACATAGTTTAACGCTACATAGCTAAACGCAGTTATTCTTCTCAAATAACTAGTCAGTTGTTCCTCTTAGCCGCTTATTTTGTCTGTACATGAAAGTCTCTCATCTTATTTGCTCAAATGACAACCTAATTAACGAGCTCTTGAAACTTATGTTGCTTTGGTTAATAAGTTGCTATGTGTTTTTGGACTCACGCGCTAAAATAAAAAAAAAAGCGTACATTGCTTTCTAAATGCAGTGGATGAAATTGCTGCGAAAAGACAAAGCTGTGTAATACATTACATTACATTACACGCCTATGGCCAGGAAGTTTATGCAACCAAATGATTGTGTATTATTACATTCTGAAATTCCTACGGCATTTCTCCTATGTGGAGAGGCCAGTTTAACTTTTAAATGATTCACAATTCGACTTTGCGATGTTTCGACCATATATTTGATAGAGAAAAATGTGCATGACCAATAGGAACATATGCTGGAGGCAAAAATTCTTATCAAATTTTGCAAAATAATCTGTGTTTACCAACTGAACAGCATATTTCTATCCTGGAACCGATAAGAAATTGAAATGAATCAGATGCATCAAAGTTTGCAGTGCGAGTATTACGCAGTACAGTTTCAGTTTTATTTCTTTCAATTTATGATATATTATAGTTGATGTGATGACTTCAATTTCCTGTTTTATGTTTAGGCTACTGACACTGCACAAACTATATTTTTTGTCATAATACGGAATACAGGCCGCAGAGTGCTGCTCATAAACACATCGGGATAATGAGGTGTAATATGCGGATACATTTCTCGCTGTGGGTAATATAGGAGCCCCTTTCTCGCTAATATGTCTTGTTTGAGAGCGCAAGTGCTGAAAGTGGACTGATTGTCCGCGCTTTCCGTGCAGCTGCCGAAGTGACTGTGACAGCCTTTCGCTGTTTAAAGGTTTAAGCCTTTCGATGCCAAGCGCCTGAAATATACTCAAACAACGCGCTTGTCCGGAACCAGGAAGGTCGCAAGCATCATGCGAAAGGAGGGATTACCCTTCTACGGGTTAGTCGCGCCCTTGAGCAAAAAAGAAAAACCGGGGAGTGACGAATCATTTTTTACAACAAGCTGTCGATCTTATCGTTATCACAAATGACGACTTGCGCCAACGTACTGCGCTTTGTCGAGAAGCTGTTATGGTTAGAAAGGGTATTTATTTTTTCCGCAACGTAACTTACGTCATCGGGGCAGATTTTAAAACATGAAGATCATGTGTCAGGTGGTGGCACCTAGGTGACATGAACGCCCGAGAAAGATGGACTTGTACAGTCACTGTCTTTTGGAAGGGCTGATAACGTTGCAATTTAAACCACAATAGAACTTCGTACATGGTATTTTTCCGAACAGCTTAACTGAAGGTTAATCATTCCTCACATTATTAAACTTATAACTTTTTAGCAGAGACACTCTCAGATGACTTCAATACATATATATATATATATATATATATATATATATATATACAATAAAGGGCACTGTAATTTCTACCGTGACTTTACGCAGGTATGTTGGCGCACTTCATGTAATAATCCCAGTCAGCCTGCTCACATATACCGCATTACTAATCACATCTACCATGGTCTCGGCTACATCCCACGAAGCAATTGCCTACCTATTTTGATTACTTAAGACTCGGTAGGCTGAAGACAGGCCAAAATTCGAATAGGAATGCATAGTATGGAATTAGTACGGAATCTACTGTGATATAGAACGTATGCATTGCACTCGAGTCTGTGCAGAATCGGACAGTGACATTCATTTACTCTGACTATTCATTTATCATCAGTATTAATAAACAAAACGCATGCTGCGCCGATCTTTCCTCCCACCTCACCCCAAATTCAGCTGGGTGCAGGCTATCACCCTGCGTCTGCTAGAAACAAATACGTACCCTTCAACCGCCCACCTCCACCTTATATTCCCTGAAGTTTACAGTAGAGCACTGCACGGGCTCGGGCTTACCCGAAAGCCGGGCCGGGCCGGGCCGGGTAGCACAGTTTTTTCACGGGCTCGGGCCGGGCTAGGGCACGGCGTGTGCTTTTTGACTCGGGCCCGGGCCGGGCTCGGGTTTTTTGACGCGGGCCCGGGCCGGGCTCGGGCTTTCTGGTGGTGTGCATGTAATGTGCAGCGAGTTATTCTCGGGTGTCTCAACTCTGAAAAACATTATTTTTCGGTCTCGGGCCGGGTTCGGGCCGGTTTTGAGTCGGGCTCGGGCCGGGCTCGGGCCTAAGGTAAAGGGGTGGCGGGCCGGGCCGGGCGGGTAACGTAGATTATTTCCGGGCCCGGGCCGGGCCCGGGTCTTGCCATAAAAATTTTGATCGGGCTCGGGCGGGCCGCCCAACGTAAAAACAGGCCCGGGCCGGGCCCGGGCTGAAAAAATCGGCCCGTGCAGTGCTCTAGTTTACAGTACTCCCCACTGCCGGGTCTGTGGCACTCACCGGGCTACGCTTCCGCATATGCTTTGGGAGTGCCCAGCACTGTACACACATATTAACACTACGACCCCCTCGTCGAGGTTGCGTGAGGCTCTGCGGAGCTCCGCCCTCGACGACCAAACCTGAGCGACCCAGCACGCCCGTGAGGCGGCGGCGAGGCAAGCTCTCGACGTCCCCTCATGGGAAGCTTAGGCCCGGCCATCATAAAGTCCTGGTTCTACAATAAATGTTTATTCCTTCTCCTGAGCTTCTATCGCTAGGTTTGCGTCGTGAAGTCGCCTGAGCTTGCACAAGTTCTACAATTCTACGCTCCAATATTCCATCATGAAGAGCTCGGCGCTTGTCATCACGAATAAGCTAAAGAGCAACCTCGCCTTCAGAACATATAACCAGCGTCAAAAGCTTTCGTATCTCGGAAGGTGAAAAAATATTTATTTTTCTACGCCTTAGGCACGCATCGTGGTATTCGGATTTACCGCGTACACTGGTAAACAAAAGAAAAGTTTTGCATAGTTTTACAGGCTGCGGGAGTTGCTGCGTTGAAAATGAACTTATTCACAGAATCTCGGCCGCGTAAACTTTTGACGGCGACTGTGCGATTGCACACCTGCATTTTCTTTATCCTGTACATAATTTTTTTTCAATGAATAGCCTTCCAGCCAACGTCATGCAGTGCTTACACCTGGTTAATTTTCAGGACAGCCATCTCAGACATGACTTATTAAGTAGAAGAACTGAACTATTATGTATCGTACGTCATTATTATCACCAATGAGGTGTAATTATTATTTAAACAAATAAAGGATAACAACATTGCCCATGAAATTTTACTCAAATCTCAGGACTACTTCAAAACTTCGCCTGTTCGTCTTGTGTACGTCCCTATGCTTCCTAGGAAACTGAAAGGGAGAAATTCAAGGGTGAAATTGACATCTCTTGTGGCACCATGGCAGAAAAGGGAAGGTGGCTTAGTGGGCCCATATGAAAGGATCAGCTGCGATTGTGCTACTCACGCACAAGGAACGGCACTTTTGTATTTTATTTACAGGCAGTAAAGTGATAAATGGTGTCAGTGGACGCTGGCGTGATCATGACTATACCACCGTACCGATATGGGTCATAAACGATTCTAATAAGGCATCATTTCTGCAAACCCTCATGGTCCTTTCTCGTGTTTCTTCAATTGTTCAAACACGTTAAATTTAGGGTAGAAGAATATTCTCAGAGAATTACTGAATAATTGTACCAGTAATTATATCATGGTACTGCGATCTGATTCAGCAATAGAGTTAGTTAAGAACAGAACAGCAGAGTGCCATAGCAACTTTCGTGATTGTAGCCGAAAACAATGTCTTCTTGCAACAATTTGTGGGCATAACTCAAAAAGGGTGTGGTCTGTGACTGGAATCGTTCTATATTTTTACACGACAAACTACATTAACACGTCCCGGTGTATTTTCGCATAATTTCCAATACTCATCTGCGTTCGTCGTGGTAAAAGGGTATGAAGACCTTTAGTACTTCTGAAATTTCGTGAAGGTATATGGGAATGGTTCAAATGATAAGACACGTACGCTGCATATTGAGGATAGAATGTTTATGTTTCGAGGTATCGGTTTGTACTAAGCAAAAAAGCTCGTGAAATAATTCGGACAGCCTTCATTTGCACCGAAGATCCAGTACGCAAGAATTCTGCCTTGATATAATGCAAATATACTCAGTCAAATAGCTTCTGTATTCCTTTGTAAGTATACTACATCTGGGGCTGCAGCCAAGTTTTCTACTTCTGTCTCTTTTAATTGCACACGCGGGACTCTATTTTTGTGGTACGTTTCAAGCTGAACAAACGTCGCACAAACACGCCTTTCCATGACATAGCTGAAGATGCGAAAATATTTCTTAGTAATGTCTTTATAACTATTTGCCTTAAGAAAGAAGTGAACTTTCAAAACACGTAACCTGAGTTTATTGTCTAAAATACACTACACCTAAAGTGCAAATGAAGTTTGGAAGCACGTGCGCATGTTCACGAAACCAGCCAGCTATTTTTTTAGGAAGACGTTGGTACAGTACAAAGAAACGAAACAAGAACCGTAACTAAATGAC
Organism: Dermacentor silvarum; assembly: GCF_013339745.2. Lineage (NCBI taxonomy): Eukaryota > Metazoa > Arthropoda > Arachnida > Ixodida > Ixodidae > Dermacentor > Dermacentor silvarum. Next base: position 23,386 of record NW_023606666.1, on the reverse strand, counting down.
CTGCATTTCGGAATATGCCATCTGGCGGGAAACCGCCAATCTAAGCAGCGACAAAGTGATAAAAAAAATAACGGCGGCGCCGCTGGCTTCGAACCTGCGAACTCACAACCGTGGTATCAGTTATCCTAATCTGTGGTCGCGCAGAACGCTCGGCTATCGGTTCAACTAAAGTCCCTATATAAGAAAAGTACCGCCATCTACTCTTTCCTCCTCCGCCTCCTCCCCTAAAGCGCTTGCTTTTTTCTTTACTTTTTGCTTGCGAAAGCCAAGTCGACGGTGACGCTCCTAGAAAGTCCACGTTGAAGCTTTCAGGCCGGGCGCGCGCCGCCGCCGCCGCCGCCGCCGCCGCCGGCGGCGACTGCGGCTGCGCAGAGGACTTTCAACATGGCTCTGAGGCGGAAAAAAAAGAAAATATAAAGAAGTGAAAAGCGCGCGCTATCATCGTCCAATCGGAGATACAGGAGAGAGAGAAGCGGCGTTTATCAAAGGATGGCGGTACTTTTCTTATATAGGGACTTTAGGTTCAACGTGCTGCTGGAGGCAAAAACTTGGTTTATATACGTACCACAATAAATTCTGCGACCTTGTTATGAAAACTGCGATTTTGGAACGACTTTTTGGCCATTTCAAGAGCTGCTGCGGCATATAGCTGAAAGCTGAGTCATTCAAGTTGATAAATCCCCGGTAATACGTCGATCCATGCAATAGGCTCATCGCAAATTGCTTTTTACTGGCCAAAAAAGCCACCAAAATTTGGCCTTTTCCATAGATTCCCATACTTCGAAATTCGCCCGCAATTTTGAACGGGTTTTCTGTCGTAAGTTATGGTACCGCTTGCATGAGACGTCGGGCTAAGCTCCTAGAGCCTATTTCCACGGTAATATTTTGAAAGATGGCTTCTATGATTAGTTATTTGGGAAAAACGACGCACTCCCATAGAAAACACGCATCTTTTCAGAGGCGGCCGCTAGAGGCGCTGTTCGGCGATGTCCCAGATTCCTGGTATTGGATGGGGCGGTAGTTAAGAGGCGAGTTTCTGTTACCTGATTTGTGGACTGGAACGACCTTCCCTATTTTCCAGTCATCTGGAATGAAACCTGAAGAAAGAGACTGGGCAAATATCAAAGGCTGCAGAAATAAGCACAGTGTTTTTTAAAATTTTTGAGTTAATTTCGTCCATGCCGGAAGATGATGAACACTTGATTTTATCGATGACAGCACAAATACCGCCTACATTGAAGGCAATGGGTGGCATTAATGAGTTTATACTAAGCGATGACGAAACGGGAGGCGCATTAGATTCGTTACTGAACACAGAAGCAAAGGCGGTATTAAACACGTCGGCGCAATCGGAATCATTAATAACTTCGTTCGATTCGTTAGTTATGTTAATAGTGCGTGTTTCGCTATTGTTTATGACTCTCCAAAATTGCCTCGGATTAATGATTAATAGGTTTGGTAGATCATTGTGATAAAAGGAGTGTTTGGCGTGACGCAGTGCGTCAACGTAGCTCTGTTCGGCTTCATAATATTTATCCCATGGGCGCCCACTCTGTTTGGCGGCGCCATACAGACGCTTTTTTGTTTTTGTTTTCTAGGCGTTTTAGGGATTTTGTGAACCGTGGTTTTTGCTGAGAAGAACGAAAGGTGACTTTAGGAATAAATTTCTTTGTAAGTTCACTTAGTTTGTTTTTGAAGCGCGTCCAATTGCTGTTAACGGAATGATCGTGAAAAGTTGATTCAAATACAGGAAAGGAGGTATTCATAGCTTCAGTTATTGCTTCGTAATTTCGTCGTATAGACATATTGTTTTCTTAAAGGTATCCCGTGTTAACAAATTGAGCGAAAACGTGGCATGGATGACTTTGTGATCACTGATTTCTAGCAAGTTACAAATGGATGAAAGGCTGTCTGGGTGGTCGGTTAGTATGAGATCGAGGACGTTAGCAGTTTGCTGCGAAATCCGGGTTGGTTCAGTTACTAGCTGAGAAAGATTAAAAGGCAGAAATCGATAAAAGTTTTGGCCTCTGTGTGTCCGGATACCGAGAATGATTGTATGGTAGGCCAGTCTATTTGGGCGAAGTTAAAATCACCGAAGAGCAAGATTTGCGCGTTTGGGCGGGCGGTTACCAGTTCGCTTATGACGTTGTTCAGTTGATGACAGAAATCAGAAGTAGCACTGGGCGGTCTGTAACAGATACCAAGTAGCACTTTTTTTGGAAAGGTATGGATTATCACCCATAACATCTCAAGATCTGACGTAACGTTAATTAGCGAGCATGGCAACTGCTCGCGAACAGCGACTAGTACACCACCACAACGGGTTCCTGAGCGGTCGTTCCGATAGAGGCAGAAACCGGGCAGGTCTGCTAGAACTTCGCTATCAGTAACGGCGCTGCTCAGCCATGTCTCAGTTAGTAATAGTATGTCACTACCCGTTGATAAGACTATGTTAGACACCAATTCACGCTTTGGGAGGAAACTGCGCACGTTGGTGTATATTATAAAAAGCGAAGCGCTATCTCTGCAGCAAGTCGGTGTTATGTTATTTTTCTGTTTGGGGTGATGTAGCTGCTATGCCACCTCTTTAACACTACTCGAGGCGGCATCAAAAGTATATCTTCTTGAACCAATGAACAAGGTCTTAAAGCGCAGAGAAAACGGAACGCCTTTACTTTTTGCGAACGCAAGGAGATGTTTTCGGGAATTTCGAACTGATCGCGAAAAGTCCTCACTAATACTGTAGTCAGTGCCTTTAAGCCTTCGGCCATTCGAAAGGATGTTTACTTTGGTTTTATGGAATGTAAATTTTGCTATGAGGCGGCGAGAGTGATTGGGGGAGTGACGACCGATGCGATGTGCACGTTCTATTTATTTTGGATCAATCATCAGTTGCAACTTATCGCGGCACAGATCCACAATCAATTTTTCGCAGTCGGCAGTGGTTTCCGAGCCGGAAGGCTCAGGAATACCGTAAAAAATTACGTTATCCCGCCGTGAACGATTTTCGGCATCGTCGATGCGTGCTTCGAGCTCAGAAATGCGAAAAATAGCCTGCTCAGTCGTGGTGCGCATTGCATCCACTTCGTTTCGAATGGGCAAAAGCGTCTGGTAGTGACCCTCAAGGTCGTTCATTCGTTTGCTTAGATCAGTAATTGCTTCGTCGGTAGAAGTAAGTTGCGACTTAAGACCCTGAATTTCAGTGATCAGCTGGTTCTGACCAGCGGTTAGTTTTCGCAATTCGGTTAGTAGGCTTTCAGGAATGTCAGGACCAGGGTTCGTTTAAACATCACCGGCCAAAATAAGCAAGGCATGGATAATATGGGCACATTCGACAGCAATGGCGACACAGCAGTGCGGGCTCGGCAACTGCACCAGGAAAGAATTGCTAGACTTTTTTAGGAAAGAGAGCGTATGGTTGACTAACCTGCATTGCAAAAGCGAAAGGTTTAGCGAGCTGTGCAGATGCGCAGTCGCCGAGCCCACAAAGCTGTGTCGATGGCCGCGTCCAGTTTATATCTGGTGGCTGCGTTGCCGTTGATGACGATGGGGATTGCCACCCCTGACTGAGGACCACCGGCCGCCACTTCTTCTGTAGGATGTCCGGATATGACGCATCGCTGGCACGGAAAACCTGGATGTTCCCTGGCTCGATTCCTTGGCAGTCCACCACGCGCCTCGACGAAGCTGACGGAGCAGCAGCGGTTATCGCAGGCAGCAGGAAATGCACAGTAGCGAAGGTGACGATCTGCATTGCAAAAGCGAAAGGTTTAGAGAGCTGTGCAGATGCGCAGTCGCCGAGCCCACCTTTATTCTTCGAGACCTCAAATGGAACACGTGCTTGTGTTATTTGGATGATGTAGTAGTGTTTGCACCAGGTTTTCCTACTCACCTCTATCGCTTGGAGCAGGTTTTACGCTGTCTCAGTGACGCTGGCCTCCAACTCAACCTGAAAAAATACCACTTTGGGGCACGCAAGCTGACAATTCTCGGACATGTCGTGTCGAAGGACGGCGTTCTTCCCGATGCCGCAAAGCTCCGTGCTGTTAAAGAATTCCCAATGCCAACGTCTCTCAAAGACTTGCGTAGTTTCATTGGCCTCTGCTTGTACTTCCGCCGCTTCATTCGAAATTTCGCTTCGATTATGGCACCGCTGACAGAGCTACTTAAGGGAGACCCCAATCTTTCCGCGTGGTCCCGGCTTGCGACGATGCCTTCGCGACGCTACGTCGCCTGCTTACAACACCACCGATACTGCGCCATTTCGATCCAACTGCTCCCACGGAAATCCATACGGATGCTAGCGACGTTGGTCTTGGCGCTGTGCTCGCCCAGCGGAAGCCCGGCTACCAAGAAAAATGTCACAGTTTCGCCCTAAGGGCGAAGCAATGAATGCGATAGCAACACAGCAATGTCATACGAAGTAAGGTGAGCGGCTTTGGTAGCAATATGAATTGTAGTAAACATGAGCTGATTAAGTAAGCAGGTGTGCTGCGGCGTAAGTAGACCGACATGAAGAGAGACTCGATGACCACGAGAAGGCGCATGTGAAATGGTGGTGTTGATGAGAAGCGCTTCCCGTGGGCAGCGCGTGCGAAGGGACACATCTGTAGCGCTGCACTGCCGATCCGGGCAGCATTGCATGTGCATTGATCCGGGCAGCCGCAAGCCTTGCCGCTGTCCTGGACCAATGCAACCTTTGCCGTGCCCTTCACGACCCTTTGACCGGGTTGGAATAGACCTATATGGACCTCTGCCATACACAGCTGCTGGCAATCGCTGGGTCATTGTAGCTATAGACCACCTCACGAGGTATGCCGAAACGGCCGCTCTACCCGCCGCGGCGGCTCGTGACGTTGCCTCCTTCCTGCTTCAACGCTTCGTTCTACGTCACGGCGCTCCCCGCGAACTACTGAGCGACCGAGGCCGCGTCTTTCTCGCCGATGTCCTTCAAGAACTTCTCACTGAATGCCGCATTATTCATCGCTGTACCACCGCATATCACCCGCAAACAAATGGATTGACAGAACGCTGTAACCGAACTCTTGGCGACATGCTTTCGATGTATGTCGCCTCCAACCACACCAACTGGGACCTTATCCTTCCCTATGTCACATCCGCCTACAATAAGGCATCCCAGGCAACGACGGGCTTTTCTCCCTTCTTTCTTCTATATGGCCGAGAACCGTCATTTCCAATTGACACTATTCTTCATTACCGACCCGACTTATCAGAGGGTAAACCGGTTTCCGAAGCCGCCCGATATGCTGAAGAATGTCGGCAACTAGCTCGCTCCCTTACATTGCAAGAACAAGCGCTACAGAAATTTCGTCTTGACGGGAGCCCCCACACCCAGTTTTCGCCGGACGCTCTCGTTTGGTTGTCGGTGCCTCCTACTTCGACACCAGGTGTCTCCTCCAAGTTTGGACCATGGACCATCGACTGGACCCTACCAACCATAGCATGGACCCTACCGGGTTCTGCAGCAAACTTCTCCGGTGAACTACGTCATCGAACCTCTGACGCCCCCTACGGACCTGCGTCGCCGAAGCCGCGAAAATGTCCACGACAAGCGGCTCAAGCCGTATCACGCGCCCTTCGTTCTCACGACGCCTTAGGCCTCCTGTGCGGCTCTGTCTTCAGCGAGGGGGAAGATGTAAGGAAGAAGAAGGGCGTCGTGTAGAGCTCCGCAGCCGGATCGCCAGCGCTACTGAAGTGGGGCTCGGGCTCGACGCTGTTACTGGTGCGCCTGGTTAAACCTACGCTGCTGTGTCTTCCTGTCGGTGTCCTGATATGTCGCGCGCCTAGGCGATAAGGCGTCACAGCTAGGCATGCGCTGTGGTGGCGGCGCAGCGTTATCACCTTTTGGTTGTGCTTAAAAGCGCCGGCATTCAAGCTGGCGTGTGCTTTCATTACTGTAACATTGAACCGGGCAGTTCGCCCGTTGCTGTTAAGTTGATCGCTAAATAAAGCCGTATTGTTTTCGCTCCACCGTTGCGCTGTCCTTCCGTCAGACACGACAGTCCTTCGTGTCGTCCACAGCCGTGCTAGACTTCCTTGTCATAAGGCATATATTGAAGCTGTGGTGGCGTGGAGCAGAGATAGAATACCCGGCCTCAAATCTGAAGGCCGTAAGTTCGAATCCTGTTCCAGTCCACTACAGTTTCAGGCATAGGGTGGTGCCTGACACCGGCAAGAAAAATATATATATTGCCGAGAGCTAGTGGGGCTATACTAGTTCAGGTGCAACCAAACTAGGAAGGCCCACTAAGCTTCATCAAAGTCACTCCCTCACCAGAACAGGAATTGGCCTCCCTGGTGCAGTATTCGGCCACTACCTCCCTCATGACTCCGACAATTAACCCATGGCCCTCAGTTCCCAGTGGCTGCGGAGCACCTGACGAAAGCGGCGGTCAGACCTGCTACGCGGCAGAGGGTGCTAAGAATCTCTGGGTCCGGACAGGCCGCCAATGGAAACTGAACCTGGCAACGTTCAACACGCGTACCCTCTCGAGTGAGGCTAGCTTGGAAGGACTATTTGAAGAATTATCAGGCATTGTCTGGGATATTATTGGCCTTAGTGAGGTTAGAACAAATGGAGAGGCTTACACAGGGCTGACTAACGGCCACGTCCTCTGCTACAGAGGTATTCCAGATAAGAGAGAATCCGGGGTAGGATTTCTAGTCCATAACAACATCGCGGGCAACATTGATGAATTCTACAGCATTAATGAGAGGGTAGCAGTCGTCGTAATAATGCTGAATAGGAGGTACAAAATGAAGGTAGTACAAGCCTACGCCCAACCTCTAGTCACGATGATGAAGAAATACAACAGTTTTATGAAGATGTTGAATAAGCAATGAGAAAGGTGCAAACTCAGTATACTGTAGTCATGGGCGACTTCAATGCAAAAGTGCGGAAAGAGCAGGTTGGTGAGCAAGGAATTGGCAACTGCGGCATCGATTCTAGGAATGCAAGACGAGATATGTTAGTAGATTTCGCGAAAAGGAATAGGCTCCGAATAATGAATACCTTCTTCAGGAAGCGCAGCAACAGGAAGGGGACCTGGAAAAGCCCTAATGGAAAAACAAGGAATGAAATAGATTTCATACTCTCTGCCGATCCAAGCATAGTGCAGGATGTTGAAGTGTTACGTAAGGTAAAGTGCAGTGACCATAGGTTAGTGAGGTCTAGGATTTCTCTCAATGTAAAGAGAGAAAGAGTGAAATTAGTCAATAGGAAACAGGCCAACCTAGAGGCAGTAAGGGTAAAAGCCGACCAATTCAGGCTCGTGCTTGCAAAAAATATGCAGCTTTAGAAAAGGAAGATAAAGACAACATAGAGGTAATGAATGAAACCATAACTAGGTTGTTCTCAGAAGCAGCAATTGAAGTGGGAGGTAACGCACGAAGGAAACCAGTACGTAAGCTCTCCCAAGAAACAAAGGACCTAATAAAGAAACGACAAAACATGAAAGTGTCCAACTCAAGAGATCAGATAGAATTCGCTGAGCAGTCAAAACTGATCGACAAGGAGAAAGTACGGGATATTCGAAATTATAACGTGGGAAAGCGTTGAAGTTAGAAGGGCCTTGAATGACATGACCAGGGGAAAAGCTGCTGGAGAAGATGGAATAACCGTAGATTTAAGCAAAGATGAAGGAGATATCATGCTTGAAAAGCTTGCGACCCCTTATACGCAATGACTCACAACTTCAAGTGTACCAGAGAGCTGGAAGAAAGCCAACATTCTTGTCATCTTTACTTGGGAGTGTGGAGAGTTGCGAGCATGCGCTACTCTCGATGGAGGAGAGAGCCGACTGGCGGCACGGCAAACGAAGATTTAATATATACAGGAGACGGTGAACACACGCGACACACAACACTGAAACCGAAACTCAAAACTAACGGTACGAAAAACTAAAGACATCACTCCACGAAAAAGCGTACTTAATAGAGAATTCAAAACTAAATACAGCACTACTGGAAAAACAACTATCTCATTTCCGGAGCCTAGCTCCGCCTTAACGTCTCTAGGTCAGTCCTAGTCTTCGCCCTTAAAAGTCTGACCACCTTGGCCCCGGCCTAACTGCGTTGATATCAAAATGTGGGCTCTTACGGTCCGCCGACTTGACGTTCCTCACGTCGGGTCCAAGTAGTTCGGGTGTCGTTACTGCCGTAGGTGCCGACGACTCACGTTGTCTCTTTTCCGGCGGTGAGCTCGTCGGTTCGTCGGTGATAGGCTCGTCAGCTCGTCAGCGATGGCGCTCAGCGTAGCTTAGGCCCACCTGCCTAGGCCTAACGTCGGGATGCGTCGCAACTCCTTCAGGAGTGCCGACGTGGCGTCCCGAGGAGAATCAAACGTGCCGGTCTGCCGCAGAAGGGGGATCCTCTCTGGGGTGCCTGGTCCTGCCGTGAGAAGCTGCAGCTCGTCCAGGAGCCTCGCCCGAACTTGCCGAGGTCAACGGCCACACCTTGGACGGCCAGCGTCGCGGACTCAACCAGACCCCCAAGTCTCCCGTCGCCAGGACATAGCTGGAGATGCGACCTTCCTGACCCGGTGCCACGTTGAAACTCAACGGAAAGCGCCGTTCATCTCTCGACTACGCCTCGGCTCACGCGCCTCGCGCGCTCACGCCGTTCGGAACACCGGGCATCGCGTGCTCCTCTTCTTTTTCGCGCCACCGGCGGCCTCTTACATATGACATAGGCCCCCTTTTTGAGAGTTTTTTTTTCAAAAAACTGCTTACTCCTGATCTGTGGGGGGAGGAGGTGACGTTCGGGTGATGCCTGTGACTCCTCGTAGTGACATTGGTGCCGGTTCGTGTGAAGACTTGATGCACTACACAACACCACCACACACTTCACCGCACAATTCACCAGTTGCACTGTTCACCACGTTTAAGAGTTCACTTTGTGCACCTTTCACCTATGTACTCACCTTAGTCCCGTCCGCGTTATATTTCACAGTCCCAATTGTCAATCGCCCTACTCATGGAGTCCGCTCCCACATTCTCTCTGCCTTTGATATATTGTATATGGAAGCAATACTCTTGCAAGGTGAGGCTCCATCTCATTAACCTACCATTTGTCAGTTTAGCTTTGCTCAAAAACTGTAGTGGTTGGTGATCTGTTTGCACCCGAAACTGTTTGCCGAATAGATATATGTGAAACTTTTTCACAGCCCAAACGAGAGCTAGGCATTCCTCTTGTACTGTAGAATAAATTTGCTCAGCCTTATTTAGTCGCCTACTAGCAAAAAACACGGGATGGAGTTTTTCTTCTTTCTCTTGCAAAAGTACTGCTCCTAACGCTTTGTCTGATGCGTCTGTGCGAAGCACGAACTCTTTCTGTATATCCGGTGCTAGAAGAACCGGTGGATGTGCCAAACTGTTCTTTAACATCTCAAAGGCCTTCTGGTGTCTATCTTCCCATTCAACTATGTTGCTCGTTCCTTTCTTTGTTAGTTCTATCAGAGGACCTGCCACTTCAGCGTAATGTGAGATGAACTCTCTATAGAATCCTGTCAAACCTAGAAACGATTGCACCTGTTTCTTAGTCCGTGGTCTGCATACCACTTGAATCTTCTCCAGCGTATCCTCCCTGGGTTCAACCATGCCCATTCCTAACTTGTGCCCTAAGAATTCTACAGGAGCATAACCTAACTCACATTTGGTGGGTTTGATTGTCAATCCTGCATCCTTGATTCTTATTAATAACTGTTCCAGGGCTAGTAAATGTTCTTCCCACGTGTCTGTGGCAACTAAGATGTCGTCAATATAGCGCTCGACATGCGGCACACCATTCAACACTTGTCTCACCAACCTCGTAAACACAGCTGCTGCAGTTTTCAATCCGAACGGCATATATCTAAATTGAAATAATCCCTTTGAACATGAGAATGCAGTTTTCCATTTGGACGTTTCCTCCATTGGTATTTGCCAATACCCTTTTGCCAGGTCGAGCTTTGAGAAATATTTCTTCTTAGCTACCCTTGCCACCACTACACCTATTCTGGGTATTGGTTCCGCATCAGTTCTAGCACGTTATTGAGGCGCCTGAAATCCACGCTTACCCTGTTGGAGCCATCTGCTTTTTTAACCACCACTAGAGGTGCGTTATAGGGAGAGTTTGCCCTTTCAATGATGCCTTGTTTCAGCATCTCCTCAACCTCCCTGTCTATGGTTTCCTGCATTGCCAGCGGTAGAGGGTATTGTTTTACATGTACTGGCTCTTCTGTGGAACACTGTAGCTCACACTGTACTATATTCGTCCGCCCCGGTAAATCTGAAAACACTACTTCAACGTTGTGTATTAGCGCTTTCAGCTCTTTTGTTTGTTTATTTGTTAGGGTTGGATTTAACTTGACGCTCTCCACACCCATAGTCTTCTTATCAACATACGTTGGTACCTCGCCATGATCATTCTCCTCCGCGATTACCGTACAAACTCTAGCTCCTGCGTCATCCTCCCCTTTTCCGGTTTCCTCTCTATCTTCATATTTCTTCAACATGTTAATATGAAACACCTTTCTATGACCCTGCACCTCAATTTCATAATCCAACTCATTATTCTTCTGCGTCACCATGAAAGGTCCTTTCCACTGCATCAAAATTTTATTATGGTCTGTGGGGAGCAGCACTAACACCTTATCTCCCGCTTCTAATCTCCTAGACACTGCCTTGCGGTCATAATATTTCTTCTGAGTTTGTTTAGCCTGCGCTAACTTCTCATGGGCCAACTTACATGTCTCCTCCAACCTGTTCCTCAGCTCCAACACATAGATATAGGTCGTCTTTTCCTCACTACCCAGTTCTTCTTTAGTCCACAACTCCTTGAGAATAGTTGTCGGCCCTCTGACTGCTCTGCCATAAATCATCTCGAATGGAGAAAACTCTATGCTGGCTTGTGGTACCTCTCGGTACGCGAACAAGAGCGCTGGCAAGTATCTATCCCAGTCTTTTGGCCTCTCCTTACACATCCTCCTGATCATTGTTTTCAATGTCCCGTTAAACCTTTCCACTAACCCGTTGGCCATTGGATGGTACGGGGTAGTTAGCTTTTGATCTATGGATAGCAGCCTGTTTATCTCTTTCATAACTTCCGATGTAAAGTTAGAGCCCCTGTCACTTAAAATCTCCTTTGGAACGCCGTACCGGGAAAACATCTCTAATAATGCTTCGGCCACCTGAATCGTGTCTACCGTCTTAAGTGCTACCGCGTCAGGATACCTAGTGGCAACATCCACTAACGTGAGCACATATCTGTTACCTTTCCCGGATGTGGGACTAATGGGTCCTACAATATCAACCGCTACTCGGTGAAATGGTAGATCAACAATAGGCATCTTTCCTAACGGTGCCTTTCCTACACGACCCTTCGCCACCGTCCTTTGACATATATCGCAGGACCTGACGTATCTCTTCACGTCGCTTTGTACTCCAATCCAGAAGAACTCCTCTGTAATTCTCGCCAACGTGCTCCCTATCCCTTGATGTCCTGCCATCACACTGTCATGTCCTATCTTCATTACTGTTTCTCGCAGTTCCTTTGGGACCATTAATTGCTGAACCTCTCTTCCTGAATTGAACACACACCTCCGGCATAAGTCATTCTTCTTGAAAAACTCCGCCACGTTTCGACTTCTTTGTCTCCGTACTACTTCCCCTATCTTCTGTACGCACTTCTGCAATGATTCGTCTTTCTCCTGTAATTCCTTGAACTCAGCGACCGTTATGTTCAACCCTCTAATGTTCGTGACCGGTAATGGTTTTAAGGGCTTAGTACTCTTACTCCTGGCTCGCGTTTGTACTGCCGCTGCTACCTCTACCTCAGGTGACTCCTCTTCTAGCGTTTCTGGCTTTTCTCTCTTCTCTAAATCTTCTGTCCTCTTCCAGTTAGGGTCTGGGTCATCCGCCCTTCTCACCCCTGATACATTCCCCAAAATCAAGTCAAACAGAGGATCTTCTACACACCTAGCTGTGACCAATCCCGTAAAAAATGGTGTCGAAACTTGAATTTGCGCCTCTGGCAAATACTTAACGGACCTGTCCGCCAAAATGACTGGTTTGAAATAGCCGGTCATGTTCTCTGATGGCACCAGACTTTCCCTAACCAATACTGTGTTCGCCCCCGTGTCTCTCAAAACTGTGGCCCTGCGTCCTTGAACTTCTCCCTCCACCACGGGCATGTTCTTTTCTCTCGGCTCATCCTCGTTACTTTTCGTCATACATGCAGCTTTGTCTGCGTATCCTGATGTGCATTCGTGCGCTCCATGCCCTCTCTTTTGATATAGCTGGCAAACCACTGGTGGACCACGTCTATTATCCTTCGCCCGACAGTTCATTGCTATATGTCCCAGCCGGTTACAAAGAAAACATCTTTGGGGCGTCCCTTGCCTGTTCATGGGACCCCGATTCCTCGTCTCCCCTGCAGCTGCCATCGGCGCGTCCTTGCCACTCTTTCCTAAATTCCTTAGTCCCTGCGCCTCTACAAACTGATCTGAGTGCGCTGCCATCTCCTCCACTGTTTTTAATTTCCTCTCTTTGAGGAATACCGCCAGACTGTCGCTGCACCTGGCGAGAAATTGCTCTCCTACGACCTTGTCCCGCACCCGTTCATATGTCTTGTTGGCCTCCGATAACTCCATCCATCTCTCAAAGTAGTTTGTTAATCTACATGCAAACTGTTTTCCAGTTTCCGCGTCTTCCGGCTTGCATGATCTGAACTTTTCGCGGAAACCCTCAGCAGTTAGCCGGAATCTTTGCAATAAAGTGTTTTTCACCTTGTCATAGTCTAAGCTCTCTTCGGCGGGCATCCGTCCAAACACACTCAAAGCCTCACCAACTAGACACAGGCTTAAGGCGCTAGCCCACTCATTCTTTGCCCAGCCTTGCCCGACCGCTATTCTTTCAAAACGATGCAAGTACGCATCTAAATCATCTCTGCGCTCATCAAAGGGAGCTATCAATTTCCTTGGGCAAATCTGTTTGGGCCTGGGCGAAGTCGAGTCGGATGACGCCGACCTGGGGGAAATCGACCCCTCGCGAGACCCGGAGTTCATCTCTGCCAACTTTAACTTCAACTCTAAAATTTCCTTCTCGCGCTCATGATTTTCGCGTGCTTGTTGCTGCTGCTTATCCCGTTCTTGCCTAGCATATTCAAAAAATGTCATCGCCTCCTCCTTAGTCATGTTCAAATCCTTTGCTACTGCCGCCAACCGCTCCAACTCCATCTTTACAACTCCCGACTATCGGTGACTGGGCCGTATCAATCCTGGCAGGCTCGCCAATATTTGTCACCTTTACTTGGGAGTGTGGAGAGTTGCGAGCATGCGCTACTCTCGAAGGAGGAGAGAGACGACTGGCGGCACGGCAAACGAAGATTTAATATATACAGGAGACGGTGAACACACGCGACACACAACACTGAAACCGAAACTCAAAACTAACGGTACGAAAAACTAAAGACATCACTCCACGAAAAAGCGTACTTAATAGAGAATTCAAAACTAAATACAGCACTACTGGAAAAACAACTATCTCATTTCCGGAGCCTAGCTCCGCCTTAACGTCTCTAGGTCAGTCCTAGTCTTCGCCCTTAAAAGTCTGACCACCTTTGCCCCGGCCTAACTGCGTCGATATCAAAATGTGGGCTCTTACGGTCCGCCGACTTGACGTTCCTCACGTCGGGTCCAAGTAGTTCGGGTGTCGTTACTGCCGTAGGTGCCGACAACTCACGTTGTCTCTTTTCCGGCGGTGAGCTCGTCGGTTCGTCGGTGATAGGCTCGTCAGCTCGTCAGCGATGGCGCTCAGCGTAGCTTAGGCCCACCTGCCTAGGCCTAACGTCGGGATGCGTCGCAACTCCTTCAGGAGTGCCGACGTGGCGTCCCGAGGAGAATCAAACGTGCCGGTCTGCCGCAGAAGGGGGATCCTCTCTGGGGTGCCTGGTCCTGCCGTGAGAAGCTGCAGCTCGTCCAGGAGCCTCGCCCGAACTTGCCGAGGTCGACGGCCACACCTTGGATGGCCAGCGTCGCGGACTCAACCAGACCCCCAAGTCTCCCGTCGCCAGGACATAGCTGGAGATGCGACCTTCCTGACCCGGTGCCACGTTGAAACTCAACGGACAGCGCCGTTCATCTCTTGACTACGCCTCGGCTCACGTGCCTCGCGCGCTCGCGCCGTTCGGAACACCGGGCATCGCGTGCTCCTCTTCTTTTTCGCGCCACCGGCGGCCTCTTACATATGACAATTCTACTAATCCATAAGAAGGGAGACGTTAAAGAATTGAAGAATTATATACCCATTAGCTTGCTTTCAGTATTGTATAAAATATTCACCAAGATAATTTCTAATGGAATCAGGCCAACATTTGACTTCAGCCAACAAAGAGAACAGGCTGGCTTCAGGAAGGGATATTCTACGATGGATTATATCCATGTCATCAATCAGGTAATCGAGAAATCTGCGGAGTACAATGAACCTCTCTATACGGCTTTCATAGTTTATGAAAAGGCATTTGATTCAGTAGAGATACCAGCAGTGCGTAGAGAGGCATTGCTTAATCAAGCAGTACAGGAGGCATACGTGAATATCTTAGCAAATATCTACAAGGACTCCACAGCTACCTTGGTTATCCACAAGAAAAGTAGAAAGTTACCTATCAAGAAAGGGGTCAGGCAAGGAGACACAATCTCTCCACTGCATGCTTAGAAGAAGCATTCAAGCTCTTAGACTGCTAAGGCTTAGGAGTGAGGATCAACGGCGAATATCTCAGCAACCTTCGGTTTGCAGATGACATTGTCCTATTCAGTCACAATGGAGACGAATTACAATAAATGATTGAGGACCTTAATCGAGAAAGTGTAAGAACTGGGTTGAAGATGAATATGCAGAAGACAAAGATAATGTTCAATAGGCTGGCAAAGGAACAAGAGTTCAGGATCCCCAGTCAGCCTCTAGAATCTGTAAAGGAGTACGTTCATCTAGGTCAATTACTCACAGGGGACTCTGATCATGAGAAATAATTTTACAGAAGAATAACATTGGGTTGGAGTGCATACGGCAGGCATTGCCAAATCCTGAGTGAGAGCTTACCACTGTCGTTGAAATGAAAAGTGTACAATCATTGCATTCTACCGGTGCTAACATACGGGGCAGACACTTGGAGGTTAACAAAGAAGCTCGAGAACAAGTTAAGGGCCGCACAAATAGCGATGGAACGAAAAATCTTAGGACTATCGTTAAGAGACAGGTGTGGTTCAGAGAACAAACGGTATAGCCGATATTCTAGTTGACATTAAGCGGAAAAAATGGAGCTGGGCAGGCCATGTAATGTGTAGGACGAATAACCGGTGGACCATTAGGTTACAGAATGGATACCAAGAGAATGCAAGCGCAGTCGAGGTCGGTAGAAAAGCAGATGGAGTGATGAAGTTAGGAAATTTGCAGGCGCAAGTTGGAATACGCCAGCGCAAGACAGGGGTAATTGCCTTCGTCCCTTTGCCACTGCCTTCGTCCTGCTGCGGACATAAAATATTGGCTGATGATGATGATGATGATTCTGTGGACGTTTGGACGTGAGTCGCCATTTCTTTTTAGCGGCGCTCTTCCGACCGGCGGTACAGCCGAACAAGTCTCTAAGCTTCTGTTTGCATGTGTCCCAGTCGTTGCATGGGTCCTCGTGGTTGTCATACCACACATTCGCCGTGCCTTGTACGTAGAAGATCAAGTTAGCCAATGTAATCGTGGGATCCGATTTGTTGTGGGTACTTACACGCTCGTACGTGGCGATCCATTCTTCCACGTCCAGGTGGTCGGTGCAGGAGAACGTTCCTAGATCCCGCGGCTGATCGAGGACAACTGTCGGGGTTGTAGTGATGATGATGATGATGATGATGATGATTTATTGGCATCCCCTTTGAAACGGGGCGGCGACAAATAGTCACCTAGCCTGCTTGATTTAATCAGGTATACTATACATGTTCTTTATCTTGCATTTTTGTATACCTATCATTATTTTTCTTTTTCAAAAATTTGCCTTGTACCGCTGCCTATGATTTTAAGAGATCAGGTCGCATCCATCTTTTCCCTACTTTTTTTCCACCAGTACTCTAATCGTCTCTTGCTGATCTCTACGGCTGATCTGTTTATGTTTCCTTCCACTTTAAACCCAAGCGCTTCTGGGAGTTGCACGTTACCTATGGTTCTCGCTGGGTGGATCCCGTCGCATTCCATTAGGATGTGCTGAGTGGTCTCTGGATCTTTACTGCAGCATACACATGTCTCATCTAATTCCGAATATTTGTTTATGTCGTTTATGCGTGCCGCGCCATTTCCGGTCCTGTTTCTTCCGTCATGTTGTCCTGTCCGAGGTGACGACCGCTGCGGAGCTCCGCTGTTTCTTGTGCCCGTACCTCTCAACAATTTGTTACGTTGCGCAAGTCACATATAGAAATGTATTTACAATATTTACAAGAGAGGCAAGGATATATAAACAAAGTGGCTGGTAACACCAATTCTACCTCTACACGTCAAATCGTCTTATTCTCACTGGCGCCACTCTTGCTAGCACGGTAACCATGTTTTGGTTTCGCTTAATAGGCTAGCCGGAATAAAATTTCGAACCGTATAAAAAAAGAAGCATTGTGTCCGCTATCGTACACGTAGAGTAGGCTCAAGCAATATTACAGCGTAAGCTGTTATGGGCTTATACTAATAGCCGTTTCGGGTCACGATGACGCCGCCGCCGGCTCCCGCCGCGTAACCGCTATCGCCGGAAACGCGAAAAAAGTGCGCGACTCCCGTCCCTAGATCTTACCTCCCTAGATCTTACCTAGATCTAGGTAAGATGCCTGCAAACGCGTCGTCAGCAGGCGCAGAGCACAATATGCGATTCAGACGAGGCACGCAATCAACGTGCTCCCGAGATGCCGAGCCTCCGTCAGTATGGTTGCGTCAGTATGGTAGAGTATGCGGCTCCCACGCAGCGGGCACGGGTTCGATGCCGGCGGGAGTCGCGTACTTTTTTCGCGTAAGGTGCCTGCAAACGCGGCGCACGAAGCCAACAGACTGCTGCGAAGACCCTGTTGTGCGTGGGGCCGAAATTGGAGCTACTCTTGAGCCGCTCCACCAGGTTACGCCGTGACTGTGCTGCGTGTGCCGCGCAGGCCTGTGACTTTTTTAAAGCACAAGTGTGCCCCAAATAGGATGCAAAATAGGCGGTTTTAAGAAAGAACTGCAAACTTTCAGCGACAATTATGATGCTTCGTAACGCTAAATTTGAGCGCAGCTGTATACTTGTTTTCATTTCGCGATGTATCCTCTGGCGCGGACAATCTGTTTCGTGCGGCACGTTGAAAAACCGAGCGAAGTGTGGCGCGTGTGCCTCCCTAATCAGGAGACCACGAGTGGCAGCGCGTGGTTTACGCGTGGGCCGCGATTCACAGCAGCTGCCGCAGACAGACCTCCGCTAATGCAGTGCTTTGTTTCCATACATGGCACCGTTGGACGTGCTCGTTGCATGGCTTTGGTGAACGGACGATGGCGCGCTACTCTGGCGCCATCTCCTAGCGGTCGTCGCCGCAAAGTCGTCTTGCACGGCTCTACTCTTTTGAATTGTAGTGATTTGGGCCTGTTGGTTGTACATCGGAAATAGTGTGAAGCGCAAATACACAGACACAAAAGAGCACATGAGAGACAGAGGAGCGCAGACCCTCCTACTTCGCTTTCCGCCTCATGGTTCCGCTGCACCCACCTCCTCCGCTTTCATCCCGGCGCCCTCTTCGCTATCGCCATGTTTCCTGTCCCGCTGTGCTCGTTCGCTCGCTTACTAGGGACAACGCCACAGGAATCGCGCCTAAGAGCTGCGCTCTAAAATCCTTGTTATGATCGGCTTGGAATTCGACCACTCAAATGTGGGAAACATCCCCGCGCGATTTCTCGTGACGAGAGGCTGTTATCTTCCTGGAAACTCGGATCCCTCCAGTGTGGGAAACATGCCCGCGCACTTTCCCGTGACGAGATAATTGCTTTGATCCCCGAGAAAGCTTCACCCCTCTACGCTATGAGCAGACGCATAGGTGAGCACCCAAAGGAGAAGGCAGGAAGGGAAAGAGGTCGTCTACTTGACAACCTGACAAAGGCACTGACACTTCCATAGGTTCCCCAGGGTGACATCGGCTACCACAAGACCGCGAGGGGTTACTTAAGGCAAACCTGACCTTCGTGTTAGGCAGAACCGCTCTAGACTCAGACAGAGTCACAACCATTTACCTATGAAGTGAATACAGTCTTTTCCATTTTTCGCCGTCGCGATGCCCGCCTTTGTCGCCATCTCCTGATTCTTGCGGTGACGCCCCACCTCACCCAATCGATATGGTATCAGCCTCCATCATTATTGCTTTGCAGAAACCAGAACGTTATAAACCAGCGCGGCTCATTCACGTGACCATGCGGTGAGAACGCATGGCGGAGAACAAACGCGCGTTCTGCGCCGTGCTCCCTGAAGGGCTGCAGAATTACGCGTCTCTTTCCTCCTTTACCATATATAGACAGCAAACGCGACTTCTTCCGTCGCGCGAAAGGCCGTGGAGGGACGGCAGGGAGGGAGGAGAGGCGACTATTAGCTGCTGCACCAAATGCGTATTTATATAAAAACGTTGCGAGGCGAGAAGGTGGTAAAGACTTCCGACGCTGCTCGACGAGCTTCCCGTTCTGATCTCGTCGAAAACCTCCGAGCCGCCCCCCAGAAGCGCTGGCAACAGTCACCAGCGCCGCGCGCGCTCGGTGCGAACGCGGGAAAAACGGCGATGGCGTCGACAACAGTTCTGCGCGTTGCTGGTGCTGCTCCTTGTCCAAGTTTATACAGCTGATAAAACTACTATCCTTACTGCGTATAGCTCTCTACTAAGTTGCTATCGCAATTTATGCTTCGCCTTTCGGGTGAAACTGCGACATTTTTTAAAACCAAATTTGCCAAAGTTAGAATTTTAAGCCTGTATGCTGGAAATTGGAGAATAATATCCACTGCTTTCTCAAAGTCGTTTCTCATAGACTGCGTGTTTCTTTGGCTTTATAATGAAACGCTGCCATTTACAAGGAAGTCTCGGTGACATACGCACGCAGATTGCGTCGAGCATCCCGTGGTACAATCTGGCTAAGCAGCAGCTGCAGCCACGTGACCAGGGTACGGAGCTGTGTGCGGGCTGCGGCTCGGCAACTGTGGACACGACGAGCGCGTACAATGGCGGCGGCTGCCTGCGCCTGCAGTTCGAGCCCAAGGAGGCGGGTGCTAGGCCTTACTTCAGGTCAGACTGATGTGACTCCTTTCAGTGCCGTAGTTAGTGATTGGAATTACTGACTATTCATTAACTGTGTAAATGACGGATCTCTCGGAGGGAGACGCGCCGCTTACGTGATATACGCACACAAACACTCACACGAAATTCGACCGTCTATAGCAGCTTGAAAACCATCAGACTTCAAAACAAGGAGCCTCGAGAAAACGACCCATAGCCGCTGTGTTACTCGAACACCCCGGAGGAAGCGCAATGCCTTTCAATGTATTTGTTAGCGGAGAAAGTTTTGAAAAAAAAAACACAAAGATGAAGACGTAAAGGGAGTTTTTTTTTTTGTTCCTACCTGACACGCTTCCTCTCCACTGCATTGCAACGCCATTCCTATTTCTCCCCGGTGACATTTTCCTGTTTCGGTAGGGCACTTAAAGGGGCCCCGAGCCACAAATTAAGGATACCGTTTTCATCGCGTCTTATCATATTGTAACGTCAGCGTAAACGCCGAAAGCAAAATATATATTATTACAGCGAAGCTGTCCAGCGAAGCTGTCCAGAGGGCTCACGAAAGGGCGGAGGCTCACGGGCTTCCCGTCCCAACGTGGGTGCGGCCCGCGACCCCTGCCGACCACTAAACAAAAGTGGGTGGGGAGGGGGTTCCTCAGGACTCATTAAAGTTATTTCCTCCTCCTACAGCGAAGCTGTATATAGATAGCCGATTTGTCCGTCTGTCACCTGTATGCAGAAACTATCATCATCAGCAATGGCTCGAGCTTCGTCGTCTTCTTCCGCAGCTGGCTCCGTTGCCGCTCATCATTCCAGCGTAGAACTTCTCTTCTGCCGTCGTAATGGGGAGGCCGCGTTTACGGGGTATGAGCCATTGCTTAAGGGGGTATGAGCTATTCATTGCCGTACTTGAAGGACAGATTTAGTTTTGAAGCAATTTAATTTTGAAGAATCGCAAGCGGCAATGCGACAACGGCGCACTGCTGGCATACCGCCAGTGATGTCGTTTTCTCTATCGCAGCCGAACGTGCGTGTAACCTCATTAAGAAACACAAAGACGTAACCAGTTATTGAGAAGTACATTACCGTCGGGATAACCCCAGCGATAAACACCGGGGTCACACGTTTCAGCTTCGCTGGTTAACCATCTGTACGGAGTGCTTGGGGGGTGATCTTTACATATTGCAGTGGATGAAGAATAATAAAGCGCTGACACATGACGCTGTCCAGATGCCGTAGGTGTAGCTCAGAGGTAGAGCGCTCACTTCGCATGTGACAATTGCACCCGGGTGCAAACTCCGGCACCTCCGGTGTGGTGTTTTATTTGACCGGAAAAAAGCACCTCTTGCTCCGACCACAACTACCAACAACGGCGACTCCAGGCAGCGGAAGCGACGAAAGCTACATGTGGCACTGAAATGTGCATTCTCATTCCCTTGACACGCTAGGTAGCAGGTAACACCTTGCCGTCCCAGCTATCTAAGGTGTAATGATTGGGTAAGTTGGTTTTGCATCAAGGTCATAGCAGCTCGAACTAAAACATATACACAAAGAAAGAGACACACAAAAGCCGATACAAGTTAGCGCTTGTCCCAGCATGTCTTTTTCATTTTGTTTATGTTCAAGTTCATGCTGCTGTGACCTTGGTCCAGCTACGTTGCATTATTACACGCTCAAACAAAAACTTGTTCATGCTTTATCAAACACAACAGATTTCTGCTATTGCGCATCATATTAAGCATGAAGTACATTTAGATCCCTTTGTCGGCGACCTTCAAATGACCTTGAGCCAAAAACCAGAGCCGTTATCCGGGCACTCAAAACGAGGACATGCCGGCAAGTAGCGAGAACAAAACGAAATCATCTGGGCAACCAGTCAAACCATAAGAAAATGTTGTCTCTGGCCCCCAACCCTTTGTACAGGACCGCATTATATACACTAGTTACTGCCCAAACAAGTTACAAAAAATATTGCTTCCGAGTTCTTCCTAATGTTTCTTCCCAATATCACTTCAGCTATAACACTACGCTGAAGTTTTGTGTCATTCCAAATAGCGACGTTCAAAGGGTATATACAGGGGACCTAAGGCCGCAGATTTGCAGCCGACCACTTCGATGCGACCAGAAGAAAAAGTGGCGATTGACGCTGAGCGCGTTGGACTGTTGCAAGAAGAAACGTGGTTGAAGGCGGCGGCACCACCGTGGCCTTACACCCTGGCCAAGAGAGACTTGCAACGAGGTTCACACGATCCTTGTTCGAAACGTGCGTTCAGTTTCCGTCGAGTTAGGCCTCACACAATTGACCCAGGCCCCACGACGCTGTCGGACGCCGGGCGCGTCTGAGCGTCGCGGCAGCGAAAGAGGCCAGGGAGACAGAGCGCACTGCCCAGCTAGAAGAAGAAACGCGCTTGGAGGAGGTGGCATGACAGGCAGCGAAAGAGAACAGGCAGACAGAGTGCACTGCTCAGCTAGAAGAAGAAAAGCACTTGAAGGAGGTGGCACGACGGGCAGTGAAAGAGGCCACGGAGACAGAGCACACTGCCCAGCTAAAAGAACAAAAGCGCCTAAAGGAGGTGGCACGACAAGCAGCGAAAGAGGCCAGGGAGACAGAGCACACTGCCCAGCTAGAAGAACAAAAGCGCCTGAAGGAGGTGGCACGACAGGCAGCGAAAGAGGCCAGGGAGACAGAGCGCACTGCCCAGCTAGACGAAGAAAAGCTCTTGAAGTAGGTGGTATGACAGGCAGCGAAAAATGCCAGGGAGACAGAGCACACTGCCCAGCTAGAAGAACAAAAGCGCCTGAAGGAGGTGGCACGACAGGAAGCGAAAGAGGCCAGGGAGACAGAGCACACTGCCCAGCTAGAAGAACAAAAGCGCCTGAAGGAGGTGGCATGACAGGCAGCGAAAGAGGCCAGGGAGACAGAGCGCACTGCCCAGCTAGACGAAGAAAAGCGCTTGAAGGAGGTGGTACGACAGGCAGCGAAAGAGGCCACGGACACAGAGGGCACTGCCCAGCTAGACGAAGAAAAGCGCTTGAAGGAGGTGGTACGACCGGCAGTGAAAGAGGCCAGGGAGACAGAGCGCACTGCCCAGCTGGACGAAGAAAAGCGCTCGTGCAGTCACGTGCAGGTCGGCGATGATGGGGGCAAAAACCTGCATGATCAGGATGAACGGGTTTGTGGTCTGTGTAGTGGCACAGCCGCGATGCCCACAGTGCGTGGTGGACGGTGGTTGCTACTTTATAGGTTGCGCATACGATGTTGTCGACGGCGATACGGCAGCTGGATTGGTTTCGATGATCCACAGCGGGGGTGGAGGCACTGCCAAACGTCCTGAAGCATGGGCGACAGGGAGGAGGCAAACGCAAGGTCCCCTTCCGCTAGTAGCAGCCACGAAGTTTCCCGAAGTGGCAGACGAGGTTGCGAAAAAGGCAGTCACGTGCAGGTCGGCGATGATGGGGGCAAAAACCTGTATGATCAGGATGAACGGGTTTGTGGTCTGTGTAGTGGCACAGCCGCGATGCCCACAGTGCATGGTGGATGGTGGTTGCTACTTTATAGGTTGCGCATAGGATGTTGTCAACGGCGATACGGCACCTGGATTGGTTTCGATGATCCACAGCGGGGGTGGAGGCGCTGCCAAACGTCCTGAAGCATGGGCGACAGGGAGGAGGCAAACGCAAGGTCCCCTTCCGCTGGTAGCAGCCACGAAGTTTCCCGAAGTGGCAGACGAAGTTGCGAAAAAGGCAGTCACGTGCAGGTCGGCGATGATGGGGGAAAAAACCTGCATGATCAGGATGAACGGGTTTGTGGTCTGTGTAGTGGCACAGCCGCGATGCCCACAGTGCGTGGTGGACGATGGTTGCTACTTTATAGGTTGCGCATACGATGTTGTCGACGGCGATACGGCAGCTGGATTGGTTTCGATGATCCACAGCGGGGGTGGAGGCACTGCCAAACGTCCTGAAGCATGGGCGACAGGGAGGAGGCAAACGCAAGGTCCCCTTCCGCTAGTAGCAGCCACGAAGTTTCCCGAAGTGGCAGACGAGGTTGCGAAAAAGGCAGTCACGTGCAGGTCGGCGATGATGGGG
>NW_023606665.1:0-60001 GCF_013339745.2 Dermacentor silvarum | reverse complement strand
TGTCGCTCTGTTACGATGAACTTGCCCTTGCGTATCAGCTCCGGTCGGGGATTCTAATTGGTCGCTTTTCAAAGCAGAAATGATTTGTTTAGTAAACGTTTGTATGACTATTATCACTATCAATGAGCAATTTTGTCCGTCTGGTTCAACACTGCTTAATTAGATAACCGCTGTTTTATTATTCGAGTGCCTTAAGGTAAAGTCTTCAAGTTCTCATTTGCCTTGGAAAAAAATATAACGATGCAACTAAGTGATACAACTAATTAAGAGCACACACAAGGTGTAAGTCCTCTTTTTCTACTACTTTTACAAACATGCATTCGAATGTTTGGAGTCCTTGGAAACGAATGAAACCCAATATTAACAATTACCGTTTCTTTGTGTTAACTCCTGCTGAAGAATTATTGACTCGGATGTTGTGATGGTATTAAACGTAGCAGCATCTTCCGTGTTTACGAATGTATCTAAAGATGAGCGCCCGTATTTTTTATACATTGATTTTCCAACAATTCAATGTATTGATTTCAAGCCAGTAGGCATTGTCAAGGTGATATATGCCCTCAAATGTTCATCTTCCCTTGCCGTTGACGGAATCAATGCCAAAGCATTCAATAAAACGAAGTATGCGTAGTTAAATCCCCTGCAACATTTTCTAGCAATCACTTTACGCAGTAACAACTTTATATGAGTGGAGCATTGGAAGGTCATTCCAGTCTTCAAGAAAGGTGATTGGTTTTCCCCAGGCAACGACCGTGTCATTTCACTCACCCGTGTGAGCTCTAAAATCATGGAACACGTCCTCTACTTAACGTTGCTACCTTCTGATCTTCCATAAAATCTTTGTTTTTTCATCCTAACCAGCATGGCCTGCGAAAAGGTACCTCATGTGAAATGTCGTTCATTTATTCATGATATTTATTTAAATCTTAACTTTGATTTTTCACACTGATGCCCTGTTTTTCTATTTCTAAAACGTATTTCAAAATGTACCCCACTCTCGACTTTTACTGAAGTCATTAAGCCTATTCTTTTGCTTACCACGTGCACATGCATTTTCTTGTTTTTTTCTGTACTTCTGTCCCTCCTGCAAGAGCCCGGCCCCTATAAGACTTGCAGTGTTTTCTAAATAAAAAAATTAATAAAGATATACTCCCTCTTATTTGTAATTGTATCCAAACCTTCTAAACTAACCGTAAGTACATTCGTATTTGCTAACAACTATGCATCTGCAGTTTCCCCCGTTCCATCTGGTGTATCTCAGGACGCTGTTTTCGGGCCACCCCTGTTTTTGATCGATAATGTCACCAGCTACCTTTTTGTGTAACATTTAAACGGTGTCTTTTAATGCGCTGTCAGTAGCCTGGTTGTCGTCTCCACTTTCCAGGATAATCTCTTTTATATTCAAGACTGTTGTGCTACTTGGCTCATGTCTCTGAACACTTTTAAGAATGTACATAATTCGTTCCATCGTCGACCCATACATACCACCCTGCCTACAAAATAATAACTGTACTAAAGCTATCACTGACCCTTGAAAGTATGTAGGCAGACACATCTCCAATGATTTCTCTTGGTCGAATCATGTAACCCACGTAATCAATTCCACTAACAAAGTTCTTAGTTACCTTCGCCGTAATTTCTTCATGGCACCTCCTTTTGTAAAATCAGATTCTCATAAGGCACTCGTACGACGAAAACTAGAATATGCATGGGCTATCTTTGGGCAACACCAATCTTGAATCTGTTCAGAACCTGGCTGCTAAATTCATTATCTCCTACTAGTCGCTCCACTCAGCGTCTCTTCTTTAAAACCTAAACAACGGCTTTCGACTTCTGTATCTCGTCGCCGAATTTGTCCCGACTGTTTCTATCAAAAGTCCTTTTTATTTTGTTTTTTCATTCCATGTGATGTGACAGCCGTCTGATTCAACTAGCGCATCGTGTTGATGAGCAGACAATCCCTAAACCGTGAGTCACACCACCCCGATCCTACATAATTACTCCCTGCAGTCATTTTTGCAAGCTTCCCAAGACTTGAACAACCTTCCGAGACAAAATTTTATTTTGTCTGTTTACAGATACTGCAGGCCCTTTCCGAGCCCAAGCAGAAGTGGGTACATCAGTGAATGTTGAAACAGTACAAAGCATGAAAACTATTAAAGACAAGGGCAATCATTGCAGAAGCGCAAACGCTGTAGAAGTTGTATTTATACTGCAAAGACATAAAATAGAAAAAAAAAGAAAAAAACACTCAGCTGGTGGGGAATGTGAACTATTACATCTACAAAAAATCTATTGTCAATATGTTTTTCAGGAATGAGTTAAGTGTCGTGCAATTCACTACATTGCCAATACAATATATGGCCTGTGGGAGTAACAAATATTTATGGGAGGTATATTTACTTTACTGAATGGTTGACGGATGGTTTTACAGTGGTTAGTTCTGATCGAGTGCTTAAAAGAGTCTTGTAGGTAGCGGGAACAAGAGAGAGAGAAAAAGGTAAAGGAAAGACAGGGAGGTTAACCAGAGGTTATCTCCGGTTGGCTACCCTGTACCGGGGGAGGGGCAAAGGGGAACAAGGAATATTTTAATGCCCATGGAAGAGAACTTATATAAATTTACGTTTAGAAATTATTCTGCGGTTTCCTTGTGGTTGAAGATTTGCTCTTTTTACAAGTCTAGTTGCGCTACAGTATCGTGAGTAGTCCGAGTAGATGAAGCATGCTGCCAATTTCTGGACATTATCGATTCGCACTCATTAACGATACTGCACGTGTTAGTGCTGCCATCTCGTGCTTTAATTCAATGTTGTAACGTCGTCATTGTTCTTTTAGTCGTTTACATACCCACTTGTCATGCAGTGTCCTTTTGGGACAATTGTGGGGTATAAATAAAAAATAACTCAATAAATAAATTTACTTTGTCTGAAAAATAAGTATAGTTAAATAAGTAACAGAGTAAACAAAATAATAGGTGCCTGTGTGCGTGTGCGTGTGCGTGTGTGTGTGAACACACTTATGTTGAAATACTGCGAAACATTGCAGTCAAGTTCACTTACTTAAGCGTTTTCGGCAATGTCCCCGCAGTGGCAATGGCGCTTGCGAAGCAACGTCTTTGGCGAGGGCAACGTTAAGCTGCTATATTGGGAATATATATCAGAAAGAATTGACAGAGAACATAAACTGTTTACTTAAATGGTTCGTAATTTTAATTTATTTTTTGTGTTTACACAAGCACAGCCAGGGCCCTGGAAATCGACGGAGCACTTCTTTTCATCCTGCTCAACAGTTTGTTTCCTCCGACCTTGCTGCCATTATTTCCGTATTTTTCTGTAAAAAGAGTAGTTACATTTGTATCAAATAATTTTGAAACAATTAACAATAAAACAAAAAAAGAAAAGAAGACACGAAGTTTATGGTATGTTCCACTCGAGATAATTTTTTCATTACAGAGCGTTCTTAAATATCCATAGGAAATATGGCCTAGTCTGTGAACAAATAAATGCATTTAATAAATTCGGCACCATTTTATATGGAAGTTCTCGGTGTGCTACCAAATGAGTAAAAGAAGTGTGCAGATGTAACGCATATGTCGGACTATGTTACATATGTGAAGCGAAGCTCAACTGAAATGCAGAAATAAATGCCATACATGTAGACAACGCGGTCAATTGTATTCATTACTGTCCTATGCAGACCTTATCTTGAAGCAATGCTTATTTTAATCCCACACAGACGTCACAAGTTTGATATCGTGCAGTTTTTAGGTTCACAGACTTCACTGTTCACAAGCTACGCACGCCTCAATGGGACCGCAAATTCACTTGGATGCACAGTGTGAGAAGTCTACGCAGTGACGTCAGGTGGATGAAGTCCATGGATTATGATTGTTGAGTGAAGAATACCGAAGACAGGTGTATTCAAGTGAACTATGGCACATATCCGGCTTCTGTTAAGAATTCTGTACCTCTTGCTTCAGAGCGGCGCCTACCCATGTGGGAGGTTTGACCAAGAATGAGCCCCAGTAGCGCGTACTGTTTCGCTAAATAAAGAAGGTCAAATAAAACAAAGAAGTCGTTGAATATATTGCACTATTTCATTAGGAGGTCTATGTGCTTTAGAGAGACCTCTGAACCCGCCTGATAAGTTCAGCGCTTCCGTTCAAATTAATGCTTATACCGAAGCTTATTTTGGCGCTTTCCTCCACTTTCCGAGGTGTGTGTGTGTGTGTGTGGGGGGGGGGGGGGCTGTTAGCTACCTTCTTTATTGAACGAGTAGCCGGTATCGTGCATAGTACCAACGAGCACCAAACTAAGCGCAGACACGGCTGCCCGAGGTGGCGGGGCAAGCACGTAAGCGTGGAGGTGAGCTTCACCCAAACGCGCCGCTTCGTCATGCGGTCGTCGTCATTGGATCGGCTTCATTCTATTGTGAAACTTCTTTCGTTGTCATGCCGTCATCACTGAGCCTCTTCGATTTTCGCAGTTCTGGCAGCCAGCTTGTTCCATGCAGTCCTGATAGGAAGTCTCGTGGGCTGGAACCCCAAAACAATCTGAAGCTGTCCCAAGTTTGCAAAACCAAAAACCGGGACAGCTGGCCGCGGGATTACCGTAAACATGCTACCAGCATGGCAGCGGTCGGTGTGGCCTGCGCGAGCTCAGCGTAGCCCCTTCCGACAAGGCGTCCACATTTGTATACGCGACCTATTTTTGCCATTTCTGTGCAGTGGTACGTAGCAAGAAATAGAGCACAAACATTAAGTTTAGGGTAAATTGAACATTGTGCTAACGTATATCACTTCCGTTTTACTTCCGAGTGATATGTATTTTTAGAGAGTACCGCTTTGGTGAAGACGTTACCGTGGTTGACGCGACGTTTGACGTGGGGCATATCGGTATCAACCTCAAAAATTTTTTTTCTTGAAACTTTGTGGCCAATAAATACCTTGTGGAAAGCTTTGCTTCACACATGTTCCAACATGAACGCTTGATCTGCATATTTTTTTTTATTGTGAGCGCTGCCCCAGCTCAACTGGCACTCGAGGTGTGTTTCTGAAGTCGCCTTAATTGTTGCCGTCGTGCTCTTAGGGTTTCGACAATGCATGCGCTGCATATATTTCTGTTCATAGGACATGTTTCATATTGCAATAGTTGTGTTCCGCAGTAGCAGTTGCCTGAGGTACCGCGTTTCGCCTACGTTAAGTCCCGCATGCTGATAGAATACTGTCCAAAGAGCGGAGTCATTATGCTAAGCTTTGGTATTGCCTTGAGTGCTAAGGCGTGCTTGCGAAACTGCCATTTATTTAATTACGTTGTCATATTATGGCCCCTACCTCCCTTATTTAATCAGGCAAAATCAAGAAAAGAAAGAACCAAAGCTATTAACATATAATTATTCAAAAAGGTCACTCTCGCCACCTTTAAAACATAATGCATGGTCTATGTGTGCAGGAGAAAAACACTAATGAACCCAGGAAAACGATCTGAAAATAGAGTATCAAGCGAAAAAAAAATGCTGCTATAGGTACAGCTAGTATATAACGTGTACTCCTCAGTTGAGAAATTGTATAGCTGTCTAGCTGAAAATCTAATGACAAAAGAATATTTATGGGCAAGAAAGAAAACCGGTATTCTACGTGTTACTTGCGCTAGTTATACCATGCATACAAATGATTACCGTGCCCTCACACTATGCAGCAAGCCATGCGCTTCTAGAAACTTGACAACTTTCTGATGAATCTTACTTTCTGAGAATTCATCTGCGTCCTGCTTTGCTAGCGGACGCAGATGTAACTACTTTTACAAATATGTACGGAGGCTTGAGCGCGATGCCATAAAACTGTAGCTTGAATTAGGGTTAGAATTGAGCAGATATATATTTACGAACCAGTTTTGTGGCTTGGTACTCCTCCATGTTTTGGTGAGGTATTATGATTTGGCGATCCTTTACCATGACTTCCAGCACCAGGTTTGTGGCCATATCCCGCACTTGGCCCCATATAAACGAGAGCGATGGCAGAAAAGGAATCTCGCTTTTCTAATGTGGGCAGAAGGAGCGCCAGTACGGCCCAAATGATGACACTGCTCCATATGTAGTTCTTCATTGCGTCCAGTCACACTAGTCCAAATGCCCGTCCGTATACCTGCAAGAACGTATATGTCGACAACGCAAACAAACAAAAAGGTTTCACTTCTCTATTTCTCTTCCGATTTTCATGAGCCTCTACGATTGTATCAGTATCTGGCAAAAGGAACTCATTGTTTGCACTTTAGAAGAAGAATAGTTATTTTACAGTGAAGTTGTTATATCCTCTAGTTGGTGGGAATTTTTCGTCAGCTCGTGCTGCTGCGCATGATGATGACAATAATTTATTGTCATCCCCTTTGAAACAGGGCGGTGACAAATGGTCACCTCGGCTGCTTGAGTTACTCGGGTATGCCATACATGCTTTTTATTCTAGCATGTTTGTATACATCTCTTTAGTCTCTTTTCTATTCCTCAAAACTTATCTACCTACCTTGTACCGCTACCTATGCCATTAAAGATCCGGTCTTATTAATCTGATCCATGCTCTAAACTCTAAAGTGCACCAATATTCTAAATGTCTCTTTCTTATGTCGACTGCTGACCGGTTGATGCCTCCGTCCATTTTAAATCCAGGTGCTTCTGGACGTTGTATGCTACCTAGTGGTCTCACTGAGTGGATCCCTTCGCAGTTGTCTCCGGATTTTTGCTACAGCATACACATGCCTCATCTAGTTGCGTATATTTTCTCCGGTAGGTATTTGCCTTTAGGCAACTGGCTCGAGCCTCAATGAGCAAGGCTTTCGTATTATCGTACAGATTTTCTCTTATAATTTCTTTCTTCTCATTCTTGTAAATCTCCATGGTCTTTTTTGTTTCCATTCATTCCATCCAATTGACTCTCTGTTTCTCTCACTTTCTTTGTGATAACTCCTGGTTGTCTATTTATGCTTTCAATTACCCTGTACTTCATTGCCAGCTTTCTTGACCCCTTCCTCCATTCTGTGTCCACGCTTTTCAGGTACAGACACTTGTGCGCTTTAGCCGCACAATTATTTTCATCCATGCTGCCCAGTCTTCAAAACCAACTTTGCTCTGCGCTTCTCTGTCTTCAAACGAGGCCCAAGCCATGTCACCATGCACTGCCTCATTTGTGGTTTTACTGTGTGGCTCCCAAAGTCAACCAGCTGTACTTATCTCGGGTTAACTTTCAGCCCCGACAAGATATCCGATTTTAAGTACGGAGTGGCATTTGCGAACGTTAGCGCTGGCACAATTACTGCTTTCCGTATTCCACGCACCATCCCATACTTATTCTGGCCCCAAAGTGTTCTACGTTTCACAATTGCTGCATTCCACTTCCCCTTTATTTTCAGAATTTCTTGGTGGGTGTTTTAGTAAATCTTTCCTTCATTTGTGTATACGCCGAGGAATTTACGTATATTGCTTGACTATGGGTATGACTTGTTGTGGAATTGACACCACCTAATTAATCGTTTATTCATTAAAGATCCTAATTTATGATTTCTCTATGCTCAACCTAAGGCCTAGATTTGTGGCTGCTTTCGCACACATATTCGCAAGCGCCTGTAAACCTCTTGCATTGACCACATACATGAGACTGGGGACCTTCTGTTGCACCATTTGTTCATTACGCATGTATGATAGATCAAACCCTAATTGACCGTTTTCCAATCGTCTTTCAATGCCCTTAACCTAAAGCGTGAACAACAATGGAGACAGAGGACATCCTTGCTTTATTACTTGGTGAATTTCCACCTCTTAATTACATTTCTAGCCTTCCCAAACAACTCTTAATCAGTTGTCTCTATACATCTCCCTCAGCTGCTCCCAAAAAATCGCCATCTATGCCTTAGTGCTTGAGAATATCCCATAGCAATTCCCCGTCTAGGTTGTCGTAGGCTCCCATAATATCTAGAAATGCTATCTATAAAGGTTTATTCTGAGCTACTGGAATCTCTATGCACTGATATAGCACAAAACGAGTACATGCTGCTCAAGATGTACCTGTTCTTGATGCGTGGGCGCTCTGCCCGCTGCATCTTTCGCACAGCGTGTGGTGCGACTGTAATCGACATTCTGGCAAACGGTCACCCAACAACAGTACCACCACCGAGCGGCCGCGGCCACTCAGCCAGACTTCGAACGACAGCTGGAAAAGGGCTTTAGTCTTTGAGTTTCCGCTCAACTGAATTATGTTTTCTCCGATATTATAATTGCAATCCAAAGCTATCATGACTTTAGCTTGTAGCTTGTGTGTAAATCGCACTTTACAAATTTTCTGAATCAATTTATTTGAAAAATTCAATTATTTCAATAAGGCACTTGCGCTTGGTGGAGGGCCTAGAATAATGAGAATGTATGCTGCACTTCTACACGCGTGCGTGCACGCGTGACGTACACGTATCATGTACACATGTAACACGTACACAATGTATCTGTGCTTGATGCGCTGGTGCTCTGGCTGCTGCATCTGTCGCACAGCATTTACTGCGACCGTAATCGAGATTATGGCAAACACTGTCCAAATAAAAACCACACATCAGCAGTTTGTACTTGTATAACGTCGCTTGATGTGGTTGTGATTGTCTAACGTCGTTTAGCGTCAGTTGGGGTGGTGTTGTTTTAAGTAGGCAACAGCTTCGCTTTAGATCCACTTTTACGGGGTGGAATGGAGGACGATTCTTTTATATAGATGGCTTCAGCACGTAACGCGATTGTTAAGCGAAGCTTTCTAGGCTCGCAAGTGTCGGCGGTGGTGGTGGTGTCACGCTGAAAAGTGGGCCGATCCTGGTGGTCGTGCAGAAAGGGCCCAAGCTCAATGGCACTTACCAGGGACAAGAAGAAAGAGAGAAATAGAGATAGATAGAAAGCAGGAGAGAAAGAAATAGAAAAAGAGAAAGAAACAGAGAGGGAGAAAGAGAGGGAGAGAGAATGAAAGAGACAGAACAAGAGAGAGAGAGAAAGAAAGAATGTGAGAGAGAGAAAGAAAGAAAGAAAATCACCAGGAAGGTCAGATACACACACGACAAGCTTCGCTTACCCCACTCTTCTCGACAGGGGAAGGGCTGGTGATTGTTTCGACAGGAAGTTTGAGCTCCAGCGATAAATATTGCGGTTAGGTGTTGCGGTGTCAATTGTTTATGGGGATCTTTTGAGAGAACAAGGTTACACATTTGATTCACTGTGCGTTTTAGGATGATTTTTATATTGGCTCATTGCAAAAAGACGTCCGCACTTCCATTTGCTTGCCTAGCGAAAAACAATGCAAGATCACAATACTTCTACTGCGTTATCTATCATTGTTCTGGTGCCATATAGATCTTGAGTAAGCCAGACAGTTTCATTAATAAGCGTATTGAGGTCAATTAGGCAAATAATTACGTAGAACTTCAAGGTATAGCGGTGCATCAAAAACTGGCAATACTTCACACGTTATCATAAATGATTGTGGACTAATTTCTGTTAGATTATTGTGCCATTGAAAGCGACAAAAAAATGGGCGTGAATACTTAGTGTATTTAAATACCCTCATTGTAGACACAGCGTTCGAATGGTTTCCCTCTGTACTCGCTAGGCTGCACAGCTGCGTTTAGCATCCCACTCAATGGCGTGTTGTCAAATTTAGTTGGAATGTGGTTCATTGCTTCAGGAATACAGATCCAATCAAGTAAATTTTGTGTTTTTTGTTTCTACCTTCATTTAAAAACTGCAGTGAGAACCACGAAAAACAACCACAAGGTTTATCGCACTCGTTGATGCTATAGAGGCTTCCTGAACCATGAGTATCTGCCTGGAGCATTCCGAACTCACCGAAACTTCTGCACTGATGGGCTAAAACGTTCGCGTCAAGCGATTTGGAGCACCATCCTGACTTGCTTTCAGGACAGTAGTGATTCTTGCATGGCAACGCGAGACCCCATACTACTGTACCGGTACATGACTATCTATCTGCCTGCGCTACCACGTCTTCAATATTCACTCAACCTGCCGGTGTGACAGTTCTTTTTTGTCACTTTGTGTATGATTGCTCCTGACGGCAAACATTATGAAGATATGGCTACGATCCAAACTTCGTGCGAACAATGTGCTGAAGAGCATACTGGATGAAGCGTTCTGTGCTTGTTCTTGCGTCCTCCAGAAACTGCGGAACCTGTGCGTAAATAGCCGAGGGGAAAAGCTTTGATAAGATAAAGAGTCATTAGTTCTTTTCTGACAAACATAATTAGCATCCGCCATGTTCTATAATGTAGCCTACCTAACAATGAGAAACGGATTCAAGAATGGTGAATATTGCCACGCTATAGCACCGTACAGGAGGACGACGAATAAGTTTGTGGTTGGTGTCACCGAACGTAAACGGCCGTTTGCTCCGACCTGACTGCTTCGCTGTTTCTTCTAGCAAAGAACTGGTGGACTTGTTGGGGCAACCAACGGCCTGTGAGTGCTGAACCTGATACATAAGCTGCCAACGCCAGTATTTCTGGATTGGCAGATATTTATCAATAAGGCCACCGCTTCCACGGCCTTCCACCACAATACGGTTCACTGAAGCGCCTTGAGGGACATGCCAACAACAACGACAAGTCGATTTCTTCAGTGCTCTGGATTGTCAACACGACTAGCATGCCTAACCCATTGCAAGGCTATGCTTTACGGATGTGGGAGCATGGTTAGATCATTTAGATCGTGTCCCCCATTTAACGACGGGGGTTGAACATCGTAAGCTCAAGAGCGTTTATTTCTCCCTCCAAGACTCGGTACAAGTGAGGTACGAGAGCCATTAAGCGTCGTTGACGAGATGGCAAGAGGTTCACGGTGAGCTTCGTGACACCTACAGCACTACCGCAAGGAAATAATGAGCACTACAGACCGCCTCTTCGAGAAAGCAAAGGCTGAATGGGAGTGACACCATATTTGTGGAAGCGATGTCTCAATGTTCCGATGGTCTGACCCAGCCATGCAAGATGAAAATAATTTGGGTATATTGTTGCGAGGGTCGTCAAGGAACCACTTTTTGAAGTCTTCGTGCGCAACACTCCTTTAGCAGTGGCTGAGCTTGTCCTTGGGGCGCCAACTATTTAGTCCATGTTTCAGCAGTTGCTGTCACAGTATGAACGCCAGACCATCATGGGCACTGCATTCTCACATGTACCAGAAATTCGCAGGGAGCTTCTTCCCGAACTTATACGCCAGGTTGTTTGGACGCAAATCAAACCTGTCAGGCAGCGGGACTACCGACTGTGATGGCCATAATAGTCTTCATTGGGGAGAGAACTCGGCAGCTGATTGACACATGAAACCAGCGCGAGCTGAACCTTGGTTGCTCGAGAAGCCCTGCGGGTCACTGCACTGTTGAGCGCAGTTTCTCATCCCCAGCTGCAGAATGCCCTGCGAATTTCTTGAGTCCAATAGAGCGAGCGATTCTGCAAGCATAAATTCATAGTGCACGGGGAAGTCCGCAGTCTAGCACTTGTCCCCTGTGCTACCACTGTGTGCTAGACACACACTGTGTGCTAGACACACACTGTGTGCTAGACACCGAGCTGGGCACCTCCACTACGACTGTTCCTACGAAGGATTTGCCTTCGATAGTTCCACCCTGGCCCACGATCTCGTAAGCACCTACGAGATATCGAGGAGTACCTAGCAAATAATTATCTTATCCCTGCCCCAGGTATACGTTAGTCGCAGTCATCCTCACCTCGTAAGCCTGCGTCCTCAAGCCCGCGCAGGTGAAGCTGAGAATGGCTACCTCAGGCGTTAAGGTCACTGTCAAGCATTGAACCAGCTAATATCCTCCTCGGACGCCGCCCCCCAATGAATGGCCGTTGAAGACTTTTAACGCTACCACCAACAAAACTTCCAGTACTATCACCGTTTCCGTTGAATCATAACCCTGTCGCTGCACTTGTCGACACTGGAGCTGATTAATCGGCCATGGGCTCCTCGACTGACATGCAGCAACTCAAGCTGCTGACAACATGGGATAGCCGCAGAGGAGAATGGCTTGTGGTCACCTTGTGTCACCCATTGGTCGATGCACCACCAAACTTCCCGTCAACGTAAGTAACATCTTTCCTCGTGATGCCTTCGCCTTTACGAAGAGGCACGGCGGATTGCACGGTTCCATAGTTTGTCCCTTCAGCAACGTCACCCAGTACAGCATTCGCGACAGAGTCGTAACTAACAATCCCGGACATCTTGTTTGGGTTGGCACACCTATTCGTTGACGAGGATTATTGCGGCGTTATTTTAGACTTCACAGTGTTTTGTACCACCTATAGGAGATGAACTACAAAGTCGACCAAAAAGAAACCTCTGACTGCTCCTGTAGATCACCTGTCTTTGATGTCGTTCACGTTATCAGAATAAAACCGTATTACTTGTGTTGACTACAGTGCTCAAGCTTAGTGGTGTCCAGCCTTCCCGCCGGCCCATTGTTCCTTTCGTTTTCTTGTGTTTTTTTTTTGTTTTTGCCCGGATAAATTCCTCAGTTTTTTGTTTCTTTTTTGTGCAGGTGCTTCAAGGCGATGTCATTATTATGGGTGGGGGATAATCAGACGCTCTATTTCAGACGCTCTATTAGCGCTAGAGCGCAAGGACGAAAAAGTTCACGGTTTGATTCGCAGTGAGTAAACAGTCATTCGCTCCGAATTGATTGCTTTGCATTCTCCCCTCGTTAAAATATTAGTGTTTAAACGACTCATTTCTCAAGGCCAAGGAAAGAATAAATAATGGGTAATATTGCTTGCATCTAAACTCATCAGAGTAAAAATCTATGAGCATTGCCCAAAGCCGCGTGATATACACCTTAGAGGCCAAGGTACACAAGAATACGTAGACGTGCTGTCGTTTCTCCAGTAATCTGTGTGGAAAATATTCTAACCATTCCACTAATTTGCAATACGGTCAACTTGCTAGCGTGCCACACTGGAATGTTCTTATATACCGTAATGTTTTCTAGCTCTTGATACATAAAAACACCTTCGCAGATGCATGTAATTTAGAGCGTCTCATACATCAAAATTAGCTAAGCTGTATAACACAGTTCTCAAACCCTCCAGAAATCCTAGGAGTCTGTTTTGCCGCTGGCAAAATGCACCCAAGTCTCCGTTCATTAGCTCTACTTTATTCAGTGCAATGCATTAGCTCTACCAGTACCCTTTCGAAGCTTTTTGCTATATAGAGGACTTACATCTACAACCAGCGCATATTCCTGTATTTTGTGCCAGATCTACTTAATACGCCGCAAGCTTCAGCCGCCTTACGAAAACAGCTGTAGAAATATCCTATACAGATTTGTTGTCGAGCTAATCGGCACTTGTAGCTCGTATTTTCTACGCGTGTCAGCGCTACAAAGAACTACCAAATTGCGACCCCCACAACCAAAAACACACTAAAATACTTGAACGGATTCACAAATTGGCTTTCATATTAATTGTTTCTTGTTACGACAGGAAGCGATCGTTAATGACCTTCATTCAAAGGGTTGGTCTTCAGTCATTAGACGCCACAAGAAAGATAGCGTGCTTGAAGTTTTCTTATTTGCTTTACAACGGAAAACTTAACTTCGATCCCGGATGGTATTTGCAACCCCCTGGTCATGCTTCAGGAAGAACCAACCATGTGAATGCTGATTTGCCTTATGCACCTTGAGTTGATGTTTTAAATAGGTATTTTTTTGCCGCAGGCTATAGTTGACTGGAACACTCTTGATCTGCGCGTGTTTGTCAACTGAAATTCTGTGGGCACATTTAAAATATTGAAAGTGCTGTTTGTATTGCTTTATGTTGCTAACCCACACTGTAACAGCCTGCAAATGCTAACAATATTGTAAATAAAGAAAAGAATGTGCCATATGGCTTTCTGATGCCCTTTCTTTCTGGACACAATTTACCATACCAGTGGGCCAGACTGCTCGAGACTTTCGTGCACTGCGAGAGTATGAATCAGGTGCGTTACAATGAATTTATCACATAAACGTATATCCCCTGCCTTATCCTCTAACCATATATACTTGCTTTGTTTCTCAAACGCTTGTAGCATATACGCATGTATTGGCCCCTGGGTGCTCTAGGAACAATAAGCGCAATAAAATAGTATTTTGAACAACACCTATGTAAGGAGTAACAGGCATCATATCGCACAATTCAGCAGCCCTCAATACGCAAGAACACGATGAAATCATTATTCGATTATAAAACAAATTATGCAGCCGCCACCTACGGATGTCCTCCAGCAACGAATGCTGAAGAACCCTAATGGATGCAATTATCCCAGAGAATGCGGAGCAAAGTGTTAATTTGCTTTAGGCTTACCCCATATAACACTACCTAGCCGGCATTCATTCACCTGGCAGCGCCATGTAAAATGTTTAGCTGGAGGCTTCAGCCTCAACACTCTTGCTGCAATTGTACGTTTCAACAGTGTAACAGCTATGTGCCGGAAACTCAGAGCGGCAACGCGGCATAATCTATGAAAAAAAATGAGAATTGCCATAGGCCTGGTCTACCGTGCAACAATCGGTGCAAAGCTGGAGTGCATCGATACTCTGCTCTGCCATCAGGGAAACGAGCGACTACCAAAGTTTTGCTCGCACTTCAAAGATAACGAACGAGTCTGAGGGAATGCCTGGCGTGTAAATACCTGTATGAGAGTGGCCGATGTGGAAAAAATAGCTTTTCTCTGCACGCCTACGATTCGAAGTGGTTCTTCGTGCACCCTTGCTTTAGAAATGTGTGCAAGGGTTATTCAAGGAATCTATTGCAATGCTATTCTATTTTCTTTTTTACTCGCTTTGCATGCGTCACTGCGAGTGGCATTTGAATATCGACATAGTTTCACAATGCGTTTTTCTCTCTTGTTCTTCCTGGGTACAAAAAACCATACATCACTGCCTGCCATTGTGTATCCCGTAGGGGTAGAGCGGAAAGAAAAATACGTGCCTTGAAATTACAGCGTATAGCTTTGCCATAACTTCCAGCTCTCTCTTGAAAAAGGCCTAGCGAAAAAATTGGCTGTGGCTTAACTCAGTTATGCCTAGGTGCGCGTAGCGAGAGGTACGGTTAATGTTATTGTTTAGCTTTGTGTTTCATTCCGTCGATCAGCGGCCCTGGCACGAGAGGCCGAACTAGACGATGAACCATTCTCATTTGAATGCACTCGCCTGGCCGCTTCGTACTTACGACGCTTCTCGAGACGTGCGGCTCGTTCTTCCTCAGTCTCCATGGTTCGCTGCCTCCTCTTGGATTCGTTCCGACGACGAAGCCTGGCTTCTTTCAGTCTCTCCGACTCACTTTTCATATCTGCCTACGAATCCCATCGAGCCGCCCCTTCTATATATACGATGCAAAGGCGGCTCCTCCGGCGATGTAACGCCGGCGGTTGCTAGGCAACGGCTCCGCTCGTGGTTTCACCGGCTCCTCCTCTGATGTCATGCCAAATGGCGCGGCGAGCGGCGCTACCAGCTGAGGCGGTTGCTAGGCAAACGCTCAGCTCGCGGTGCGGCCACCGACCACAGCGAAACGGTGAGAATGCGGC
This sequence comes from Dermacentor silvarum, assembly GCF_013339745.2. Taxonomy (NCBI): domain Eukaryota; kingdom Metazoa; phylum Arthropoda; class Arachnida; order Ixodida; family Ixodidae; genus Dermacentor; species Dermacentor silvarum. The sequence continues at coordinate 44,413 of NW_023606665.1, read as the reverse complement.
CAATGTAGCTCTCGCTACAAAATACCTTCCAAGGGCGCAATGTACTTTCTTTGCAGTGTACCGGAGGTTACAGCGCTATACGCATAAGAAACAACGATAAAAAGAAAAACAATTGCTGGCTCTACCGTAGTAGATGTAAGCATGAAATGGCTACCATACAGCGTGTTTTGCTGCCTATGGTGCCGCCGCCTTCAACCGTGTTTCTTCTTTCAACTGTCCAATGCGCTCAGCGTCTGTGGCCACTTTTTCTTGTCGCATCGAAGTGGTCGGCTGCAAATTTGTGACCTTAGGTCACCTGTATCTGCCTTTTGAACTATTCGAAATGACAAATAAAACTTTAGCATACTAGAAGTTACAGCTTGAGTGTTGTTGTGAAGAAACATTAGGAAGAACTCGGAAGCAATATTTTTTTGCAACTTGTTTGGAGAGTAACTAGCGTATGTAATGCGGCCTTGTACAAAGGGTTGGGGGCCAGAGACGGCATTTTCATAAGTTTTGATTGGTGACCCGGATGGTCTCGTTTTGTTTTCGCAACTTGCCGGCACGTTTACTTTTTGAGTGCCCGAATAACGGCTCTGGCTCTTGGCTGGAGGTCACTTGAATGTCGCCGACAACGGGAGCTAAAACCATTTCATGCTTAAAACGTAATAATAACAAGATGGTGCTCCATCAGCCAGGCTCCGTTCATCAGAAATCACACAAAGAAAGCTAATTGAACCTTCATGCCTTGTTAATATGAACAAGCTGCCTTATAAAGCCGCATTTCCAAACATACCTGAACTGAGGTCATGCACAGACGCAATATAAAGTCTTGTGAAAATTGACCATTGATTTTCCCCGAACATACGTATCCCAAAGTTCAAAGATGGTTTATCGCACTCCTTTCGATGCAATACCTTTCTATGAGCGTTGAAAGTACACATGAAACATTGCGACCGACGACAAGTGCAATCTCGTTTCCTTCTTGCGCCAGCAGTCACCAAGTGTATTAGACTATTAACCAAGTTGCCTCATTAATTATTCTGGGTTGAAGTTCTCTGGCTATATATTCTGTCCTTTTCTTTTGTAGTGCATTTTATGATATTTGCCAGAAATAGGCTGTTAAGAGGCTCCCTTGCACATGAGAAGTTGCATGACAACGTACATTTGCATTCTCGTACAATACGCTTTCGCATTTCTCTCGTGCAGCAAACACACGCAGAAGGCCCATACGAATGAATGAATTTTATTTAAAAGTCGATGGCTCTGTGGCCTATTATGGGGCGGAAAGATGGGTTGGGTGTAGGAAAGAGAGGCGGGGCAGAACCCCACCACCAAATAGAGATTGGCACACGCAAACAGCGATGCACTCAGTGCGTCCTTGTTAGTGCTAATATTGCTTGCGCTGTACGTAGGATGTCACGAATCATTTCATATCCTGCACTTATCACTTCATGAATCATCCAAGCATGCATCGTAGCAATCTTTGAGAAGGAAAGCCAACTTGAAGCAGTTGAAAACAACGGCTTTGGATGGATTGTCTTTGAAAGGTCGCTTAGAGTACAAGCATAACACATTGGAAAATACAAGCGAAGGAAAGATACAACACGTGATTAATGGCATCCGGTCACCCAGTCTGTTTGGGGATCTAAAGACTAAGCTCCGCTATGTGAGATAAACTAAACCATCCGTGCGACTCAGAGACAATGGCTGCTGAGCACAATATTCCGCGTCCTATGCGCGTCCCCACTAACACTCTTTAACGACCACTGACAATACATTAAGTAAGCCAGGTGATTATAATATTCCAGAGTCCTCCACTACACATTCTCGCTCAATGAGTGAGCTACCCAGCACGCCGTCAGTCAAGCTGTGCGTGTGACAATTCTTAGCGGAGCCTATGAATATGGCCACTCAATATTCAGAACATTTAAAAATATATGCGTCTATTTTTTATTAGAATATGCTGTACAGACTCAATTCAGATTTAGTTCAATATTCTTTGAGTGTTACATTCAGTTATTATAACAAGTTATCTATTTTGTTTAAGTATATAATCGCCTTTAGAAGTACGCTCTAGTGGCCATGCTCAATAGTGTGATGTCTTTAGTGCAGTAAGGACAATGGCAGTAAGACGATATTGGCATTTCACCGATATAGTTAGGAAGAGGAAGTCACTAACACGTGATATTAAAAATACCATCCTGGTTCAACGTTCGAAGGACGTTGTCCTGGTTGTTTGCTTTTTTTGATCAGTGATTTTGGCCGATGAGATTCTGACATCGCGACAGTATTTTCTTTTTCGCTTTATTTAGATGTGTGCTCAATCGCACACTAAAAAAAAAACTTATCGAAGAAACAGAAAATAATGGCAACTTGAATAACAAAGATCACGTTACATTGTGCTTTCTGTTTTTTTCCTGTAGTTCTACGGAAAGATTGTGTTGATGGTTTATTAGTCAGCTCACTACAACAACAAAAAACTTGTTTCACTACTCACTGCTGTATGAGTACAATTATTTATGCTCCTAACTCTACTTTTCATATAGCATGACTGAGTGATATGATGTGTTTTTTTAATTGGTCGGCAAGCCCACAGCTGAATTGACTAGCTCACAATCAGACCGAAGCGTGAGTCAGAGTGACCGAGTTCATCAAGTAGGCCCTAAGAGAGCAAAGTTGCGGAAGCCAGAACATTGTTTTCGTTATGGCGTCCCTCGTTTCGTTGTCTATCACTAATATTTTCCTACTGCCACTTTATGTAAATCATGGATGTCAGGTTTTGTTAGTGATGCGTAACACTACCACGCATAAAGAACGCGATACGCGCCACGCACTTTTTACCACAGCAAAGAATAGTCATGGTATTTGTTCAATGTTCGGTGTTCCCTGAGGACACATGCATTTGTATATAACACATGCATTTTGTATATAACATCACGATGAGCACTGACAGCCGTGTAAAGCTCCTTGCAGGTGACTGCATTATTTATAACAAAATACAGCCTTACAGAACGCGCCAAACTCAGCACTGCACACTAAGGAACCACGCACGGGTCTTGATGGCAAATGTCGTGTATTGTAAAAATATGTGTAAACTAGGTAGTAACATGTAAACCGAACCCGTCTCAGTTTACTTAAGCTGTCAATGGGGCACCATCAGGCAAGTTTAAAAAATACGCAGGAAATAATGGATACTGCTAGCATTACTGCGACGGAATTATGCAAGTAGCTTTTTTTTAAGAGCACAAAAATAGTGCCCGCACACTCAAAGCTCCAGGCGTACAGCGCAGCTTTAAGACCAGTGATATGCTATTCTGACACAACTGGCTCCTCAGCACATAACCAATGAAACAAACAGTGCAAGGCCATTAGGATGTCGCCATAACTTAAGGCACACAGTATCTGACGTTGGTATAGCCACACGTACTTTTTGTTAATTTCCGGTGGCCGTCTTTGAGCGGCTAAGAAATGTTAAAAGTTATCGCCGAGTGCAAGACGCACCTTTCTCCATTGGACATTTATCGAATGTTACCGCTTGTGCTATCTGTTGCGTGTATTGTCGCCGACGCTTGTGTAATATGATTGCGTGCGCGACGAGAATACTAATGTACGTTCTAGAACCTACACGAGCACCATCGATTACTCTGGAAGGTTCGGTGAGTTCATGTAAAATGCTGATGCGTCTTATCCGCAGTTCAAATTCTCGACGATCGCTGACTGTGCTCGCCAGCTATATGTATTGTTAGAATTGAGTGTTATTTGTTTTGCATACCACAACTTCACCCAATAAATAGTTCCATTCGTAACTGACAGTTTTGACACTGCATCTTATTCACTGTTACTACAGCGTGATAGTTTGCTTACAGTCAGAAGTTACTAACAGCTTAACAGCTGGCGTAGGCAAAAACGACCTCACTCTCTCTCCCCCTCTCCCCCACCCCCTTTCGTTGGTAAGCAACAGCGTCAATTGCGTCTGAAATGACTTCGGTGCCAACTTAAATTTAGGAAGAAGGGTCAGAATTGGCCGCTGCTGTTCGTGTCGTGATCAAGCGGATGAGAATGGAAATTCAGTTTGATTAGTTTCCAGGTTCAGGCCAAGTAACCCAGAAAGCATAGGACTATAGATTAAGTAAGAATATCCTTGCCTAAACCAGACGACCATAGAAGGCATCCACACGCAGACAGGATGGCTGCTGTCCTCTCTACGAACATGGACTGTCCTGTGTCTATGCCTAGTGAAAACCCTGTCTATATATGTGTAACTCGTTTTGTGGGTATACGTTTTTTTTTTTTCATTTTGTGGTTGTCTGATTCGCGAAAGAATGTTACTGTTTACTTCCATGCACCGACCAACCCAGCAACATGGTCTTCATCGGGCATTGTTGTCGACGATTGCAGTACATGTTATGCTCTCTGTTCACACTGTCTCTGCTTTGCTCTTACTGGCCAGTGATGTTGAGTTATACCCCTGCCCAAAACCAATGCCACATCCCATTTCCTTGAATCCATAGCTATAACGCTTTCTCGTTTAGAACTGACTAAGACGTTACCAACTGAACTTTCTTTAATACGAACTTGCCCAATCAAACATAGAAATCCTGGTTAACGGGACTTTCATCCGCGGTCGACACCCTGGAAAGAACGGTCGAAAAGATGCAATCAACTGACTCACCTTGTGCTTCCACTACCGCTGCTGGTACAGAGCTTGCGAACCTTTCTTCAGAAGTAAGGATTCTCGCAAATAAATGTGCCGATTCGGAAAACCGACTGCGTCGAAACAATCTATTTCTTCGTATTTCGGATTCAAACAATGAAACTTGAGCGCAGTCCGAGAGACATGTCATTTTTTTTTCTCGTCGCAAATGCTTAATATTTCTATTGCTTCCTCCGACATTGAACGCGCACATCGGTTGGGCCATTTCCTCTCTACAAAGAATCATCCTATCATTGTTAAGTTCATGAAGCTTAAGAATAAGATCACCATCCCTTCTGCTGCTGGGAACTTGAAAGGCACGGACTTTTTTTCTATCCAGGATGAATACTCAGCGCGCGAGCGCGTTGCTCCCCAAAAACTTTTTACCTATGCCAAGTATAAAACATCACAATTTAAAATTCGCTTCGATAAGCTCCTAATCGGCTGCCAGCAGTTCGTTTACAACGCTCAATCTGACACAGTAGTTGAAACATTGCAACAGCTACAAAAGCGTGCTCCCAAACCATCACCCCCCTGTCAGCGTCAATACCACTACTTTCCATAAGCTATCCGTCATGCCAACTAACGCCCACAGCTATATGGCCAAAAAAGAAGCGCTAAAAGTCATTATTACTGATAATAATGTTGAAACCGCAATAATTACGGACGCATGGCTAAGCCCGGGTATAAACGAGCAGGAGCTTCCATACAGCAGTAGCCGTTACTGCGTTCTCAGGCTTGAGAGGATCAGTCGCCGGGGAGGGGAAACTTTTGTATTCACGAAACATGGCCTAATCTCCTCTCCCCTTGCTGTAACTACTAGCCATGCCACTCTTTGCCTAATGTTATCCCTCGCAACATGCACGATTACTCTAGTTTGCTGCTACTGTGCACCCGATTGCAATGTTTCCTTCACTAACGAACTAAATTCCGTCCTATCTAACTTCCAGTCTCGTGTTCCCTGCCCTAATTTTCTATTATGCGGCGATTTTAACTTTCCTGATATTGACTGGAACATTCTTGCTACTAGCTCACGTTTGTCTAATCATTTTCTTAGTCTAACTCTACTGTTAAACTTCACCAAGTTGTCACCATGCCAACTCGCGGTAGCAACGTTCTGCACCTAGTACTAACTTCAGATCCCTGCCTAATTACTCGAATGCAAATAATGGATGGATTAAGTGACCATAAAATAATGTTATTCTCACGTTCAATTAAGGTACTGAACTGTCTGCCTTTAACCAAATATATCCTGGCCTACAAGAAAGCTAACTTTACTCAAATTAACTTTGAACTCGCTGCATTTTTTCAGCACTTTACTAGGATAGCCAAATCAAGAACCATCGAACAGAACTAGGTATCGGACGAGCAACAGATCATATCACTGATGGAAAAGTACGTGCCTTTCGTGCGCATTCGCGAAAAATTCGATAAACCTTGGTTTTCGAACACACTGCGTGAACATTCAACGAAAAAGAAAAGCGTGTTCCGCGAAGCAAAAAAAAAGTTAACTCTTCACAAAAGTGGGACAATCACTTCCATGCTTTGCTCGAGTACACCTATTTTTTAAAACAAACTAAGCGTAAATTTTACCACCAGGATCTGTTGAATATCTTTCGTGATAACCTCTGAATGTTCTGCAATATACTAATAAACAACGCTGCTCCATAAGAACACAACGCCCTACTCAACCAAGATGGCTCTGAACTCCCCGTTCACCAACGCAGAGATTCCATGAATTCTTATTTTTGTTCGATTTTCGCTCAGGAACCTAACCACGTAATACCTCTCTTACCTGTTCTAAACCTCACGCAGATGCCACCCATAACGATTACAGCAGAAGGTATAGCCAACCGCATCGATGACCTGAATATTCCAAGTATGCCTGGCCCCGATAACATACCTGGTATGCTCCTAAAAGGAACCGAATAAATTTCCAGTGGCATATTGTAATTTATTTTTGATCAATCTATTGCCACCAGCTTGATTCACAAAGACTGGAAGATCAGCCATGTACTTCCGATACTCATATCTGGCAGCCGCTCCGATCCATCGAATTATCACCCCATTTCTCTGACATGCATAGCTTGTAAACTCTTCGAGCATATTATATACTCTCACGTAGCTTCCCATCTAGATACCCTCTCGTTGTTTTTTCCTAACCAGCATGATTTCCGGTGAGGTCTCTCATGTGAAACACAGCTTTTTGAGTTCACCGCCAACATTAGTAGCTAAGAAGTGAGAGCAATATATGAGTCCAAGAAGCAAAAGTCGCACACACATGAAAATAACTGAGAAGAATACTGAGACATTTCATAACTGTTTGTTTACAAAAAATAAGCACAGAAGGCATTTTCCGTGGAGCTAAGTGCGTGAAACTGGGTTGTTTTATTTATTTACAAATAAGTCCTAAAGAGGCAACTTCCGTGTAGCTAGGTGCATGATGGTGGGTTGTACAGAGCCCCCTGGATCGGAATCTAGCAAGGTGCTGAGGATGGTGGGCTTACGAGTGCTTTGAGGGCAGGGAGCTGACGTATGTCTGATGGTCAGTGTATGCGTGACGGAGGGCTGCTCAGGCCCTTGTGAATATGGATTAGGAAATTGTTTCATCGCACCTTTTTTCCAACTCACGCAGCGACTTCTCTCTTATTTGAATGAGATGCTTACGCTTGAAAATCAACACGCTTGAATATCGTCAGAGATGTGGCTACTACTGCGTACCCCAGCTTCCAACAGAATACTGGTTTATGAAGCAATGCAGTCAGACCCGAATATATCGAATCTGAAGGGGATCGTAAAAAAGTTCGATATATAGGTAATTGATATATAAATAAACGTTTCAAGGGGATTTTGATGTTATTCGTTATACGCAATAATTCGTTATATGTGGGTTCGGTATATCCTGGTTCGACTATCGTTCAAGCGGCTGACGAGCACGTGAAAAGTTCGGGCGAAGATAACTAAGCGTTTCGAAACGATGGCGCTACCGACTGTGGATTCAATGTGAGCCTTCCATGTGAGTTTGTACGATATGGTGACGCCGATATATCTGTACGTGGATACTACTTCCAAAGGACAGTTGTTAATGCAATCTGTACTCAATGTATTAGTAGATTGAGAAACGCGCATAACTTTGCATTTCTAAGTGTTTAATTCCATGCAACAAATTTTACACCAAATTAACTAAGCATAAGATCGGATTGTGATTTGGCATTGTCGTTAGGGCTACTTATTTCTCGAAATATTGCACAGTCGTTCAGGAACAATTGAATGTGAGAAGAAACGCTTGAAGTTAAGTCGGTAATGCAGATTGGAAAGAGGAGTGGATGAAGTACACCGTGAGGTACGCCTGAAAAAAAAAAAAAAAACGCCGTGCGGCCAAGCCCTCACTAGTATTATTTTAGGACAAGCTTGATGATGTGCTTTACCATGCAGTATTAGCGAAACCATCATATTTTTCTTTAACCCTCTCAACAATTTGGCCATAACGGAAGCCTTTCTTATTGTTTTAGTTTTTATGATGATGCTATAACTATAATGCTTGCTGATATTTTTCTGCCTTCCGGCTTTATGTTCTGATGGGAAGAATTTTTCCATGTACGTTTTTTACTGTTTGCGACCCCGAAACAGTATAGTGCCTATTGGCGCTATGCGCACTACATAAAGAAATAGCCGTATACAAACGTACGATCGTATACCGCGTAGTCACTCATGACGCCACAATCTTTGTTTTATTGCGATAGCAATTATACGAACACTCCAGGCGCATCTCTGCCGTCGTCGTCAGAGTGACTACGACGACGGTGAAAATGGTCACATGCAACCGAGCATGTAAAAAATATTCCGGAGCCAACCCTTATTGTGTCCCGTCGACACATTGGCACTTTATACTCAGTGTATTATTGTTCCCGGGAACATTATCTTCTTATGCCCCAATGCCCACTTCTTAGGCATTTCTCTAGATAATGTAACGACCGTATGTCAATATTTGCATATGTCACACTCTTGGCCCTTTTCTAGTTGTTTCATATCATGTCTTACAATTTTTGCCGTCATCTTTGCTTAACGCCTTTCGCGTGAGTGCTACTTTCTGACGGTTTCACGCGGTGAATTTCACCCGATGTGCCCTCGCAACGCATTTCTCATCAAACTGGACCCGGCTTTAGCCATTTAAAACGCCAGCTTCCAATATTACGATCTTCCGTTTCTTTTTGATAAAGTGCATACGCTTAGCTCACTCTAGGCTTATAGGTCAGAATGTCACCCACTGCATATAATGTGCACGGCGTGCCGCTATGCTTGTGAGCAAAGTTACTTCGTTCAGTCACTTCACTGGCATTCTCCTGTTTTGTTTTCAGTTTTCCGAGACGCCACAGAAAGCGCCATACATTGTTGTTTGTTGCATCACGGTAGTATTGATTACTAAATGTCGCGATATCGCGCATAGATTTTCTGCATGCGAGCTGACTCAGCTTTTTTTTTTTACATCGCTGTATGTTGTAGGCCGTGAAGGTGTGCGGAATAGTTTCGAAACACTTTAAAAGTAAACTTATCTTCTTTTGTAACACCTACTGAACTATTGTTATCATCAAGTTTCGGAGCATGATATTTACTTATCGTTGAGGGGCTCCTACCACCGCTCCTTAAAGTATTTACCAGCCAAATAAAGTTTCTATATATATATTTATGCTTATCGTAGTTCCTGCCTGTGTAGATTGTATCTCAATTTGTTGGTGGCGCAGTCAATAGGCAGAAGCCCACGAAGATATTTGCTTCCGTAACCTAGCAAACAGAAAAGCGAATGTTTCTAAAACGAAGATGATGTTGAAGTTGAAAATCTTTATCATACTTAGCTGACGTTTAAGAAGTCGCAGTGTTTTATTACCAGTGGTCATTCCCGCAACGATATTCTGTTCTTGAAAAAGTGATAGTCCTTGTCCCTTCCCTTCTTGTGTTCCGTGCCTATTTTTTGCTCTTCCCATATGAATATAGAGTGCAAACTAACCCAGTCTCACGCCTTGCTTTAAGAATGCGTCAAGTCACGAAACAATGCCATTGTTATATGCAACATTACAGGTTAGCTATATGGTCTTAGGTCTTCTTATGACGTAGTTTATTGCTCACTACCGTTGAATAGCTACCAATACGCCTGACGCCAACTGTGTTAGACGCCAATGCAGAAAAAAAAAGCCAACACATCTCCTGGAACTTATAATTATGATAAACTAACTACAAAACTGGTTAATCTCGAACTGTATTATCAAATTCAGTAATTTCACCCTCATTAAATGCCTGCCCGCAAGAACAGTGCCTACGCAATCGCATATCACCTTTAAGAAACGGGGTATAACGAAGTATGATATATGTGGAATAAATCATTATTAAGTGCTCTTATAATTTATATAGTAACTCAAGGATTTGACGTATCTTTCTAGCTTAGCAAAAAGCTGCAATGAATCTATGTAATGACCATTTTATAAACTGAAGGTTTAATTACCATTTACACTCATTAGGCGAAAATCTAGAGGTGCGTGACTCTGATTGGAACTCGTATAAATCAGCAGTTCAGAACTCCCACGACGTGTTGGCTACGCTGCGACGTGCAGACCTGCCACCATGCTGAGTCGGCGGTTACACGTGCAGGCTATCGCTGCTGCCTCGCACCGACACCTGCCAATGTACGCCATAGTGTACGATATTCACATTGCGCGCTGTACGCTGTGGGAACGCGCGTTCTCGGACTCGGCCGTCTCTGTAAAGAAACCCGCCGATATTACAACATCCAGAGCTTAATACAATTTCAGCAAAGTCAGGCCAGCTCTGACTACTGGGCGCTCAGAGGAAGTTCACGAGGGCTTGGACCATGCCTCGCGCTACGGCCAGTTGTTCTCCCAGCAGCCAGCGAACGCCGCCCCACACCTGTTCCACATCAGGGCGAGATGATGTTCAAGGGTCCAAGCGAGTACGCATCCGCAGGAAAAGCCATGAGTGGCGAAATCTAGGCTTGCACGTCAACCTGTATACCAAGAATACACACCAAGTCAATTTCCGTGCACTGAATTTCGCACCGTCACATGAAAGTCACATGCCGGCGTATATTATGCAGCCGTCGGTCCATTGTTTATGGAGTTCTATTTTGAGCTTCGGGAAACAGATTTACGGCAGAGGCCTGTGCAATAATGCCACCTGCGAAATGCTATATTAAGAAATCGAAGCTGCAAGAAGGCCGGCGCGGCTCACGCAGCACAGTCACAGCGTAAGCTAGAGGAGTGGCCCCATGGGTTCCATTTTCGGCAGCACACACTAGAGGGTCTTCGCGGCGAAGTCTCTTTATTTATTTATTTATTTATTTATTTATTTATTTATTTATTTATTTATTTATTTATTTATTTATTTATTTATTTATTTATTTATTTATTGAAAATACTTTCAAGGCCCAAAGGCGCTACAGAAAGGAGTGGGGGAAAATGAGAAGACGTGCAACTAACAACAAAATATTACAAGGCATTTTGTAAAGCGATCTTGAAGTCGTGGTCATCAGTTATGCTTGCGATTGTGGAGGGAGGGTGGTTCCATGCGACGCTTGTTCTAGGAACAAAAGAGTCTTTACACAATTTTGTGCGACAGGACGGTAGACCAACCTTGAAGTGATGATCGGTCCTTGAAGAGATATATTGAGGTGGATGAAACAGGATATCCTTCAAATCGTTGTTATAATAATAGATTTTGTGAAAAAGATTAAGGCGAGATGACTTGCGATACTATGAAAGGTCAGGCAAGTTTAGGGTTTTCTTCATAGACGTGACACTGGAATGACGTGAATGATTCGACAAGATGAAACGTGCAGTGCGATTCTGAATGGCTTCAAGAGTTTGAAAGAGGGTGGTCTGAGTAGCATCCCATATGGCGCATGCGTACTCCAACTTAGAACGTGCCAATTTCTTGTAAAGTTTTAACTTCCGGGACGATGGGGCATCAAAAAAATTTCGACGCAGAGTTATGGTTTCCTTTTTTAACTCCTGCTGACGAATTTTTGACTCAATGTTCTGATCGGTAGTAAACGTTGCAATATCTTCAGTTTTTTAGCAATGTATCTGAAGACAAGCATCCGGATTTTTTATACTGTGATTTTCTAACAAATAAAACTATTGATTTCAAGCCAGTAGGCATTATCAAGTTGAATAATGACTTCAGTATGTTCACCGTCCCATGCAATAGAAGGAATCAATGCAAAACCTTTCAATAATACCAACTAGTTAGATCCCCTGCAACATTTTCTAGCAATCACTCCACACAGTCACAGCTTCATATGAGTGGAGCATCGGAAGATCCTTCCAGTCTTCAAGAAAGGCGATTCGTCTTCCCCTGGCAACTACCATCCTATTTCACTGATCAGTGTGTGCTCCAAAATCATGGAACACGTCTTCTAATTAATGTTGCTAACTTCCGATCTTCCACACATTTTTTTTCGCCTTAACCAGCGTGACTTGCGGAAAGGTCCCTCATGTGAAGCGTCGTTCATTTATTCATGATATTTATTTTCAACTGATGCAGTGTTGTCATATTTCTAAAACGAATTTGAAATTTTACCTACACTCTCGACTTTTCTGAAGTTATAACGCCTAAATATTCTCCTTCTTGTTTGTAACCGGATTCAGGGTTTCTAATATAACTGTAAGTAAATTCGTACTTACTAACAACTGCGCATTTGCGGTTTTCACAGTTCTGTCTGGTGTATCTCTGGGCAATGTTTTTGGACCGCTCTTATTTTTAATCTATAATGCGACCAACTCGCGCTTTCTGGTAACCTTTAAAATCTCTTTTTTGTTGTTGATGGTTTCTTTTACCGTGCTTTCAATAACCTGGTATGGTCTCATCTATCCAGAATAATCTCTATATTCGAGACTGTTGTGCTACTTCACTCATGCCTTTGAACACTTGTAAGAGCGTACATATTTCATTCCGTCGTCGACCTATCTACACAGGGTGTCCCGACTATCATGCACCAAGATTTAAATATATGCAAATGGCATGTAGCTGGAGAGAAGCAAGGTAATGCTGTTTGCCGTCGCTTGGAGTTACTCAGATATTTTTTTGCATTCCGGTTCATTACATAATTTTTCTTAAATAATTATTCAACTTGCGAAATATTATAATTAGATGAAAATAGCCAATGAGAAATTTTAGAGCAACATCAAAAACTCCCTTACAGTTTTCTGTTACTCAATACGTGCTACGTAAAAGTGTTTTTCCTAGCGTAAAAGAAGCATGCGAATACGCCCAAATTGCTTCGAGCGGCCAGTCGCGCGGCAATTTGCATTGACAATAATTTAATTCGGGGTAACCTCTTCGTGGCACCAGCTTTTGTAAATCCAGATTCTCATAAGGCACTCGTGCGACGAAAACTTGAATATGCATGCGCTATCTTTGACCAAAACGCAGTGTCGAATCTGTTGAGAACCGTGCTGCTAAATTTACTCTTCGTACGTATACCACTTGGGGAGGGGGGGAGGGGGAGGGGAAGGGAGGCGACGTTTAGCTGCGGCACCAAGTGCCTATTTATATCAGAGGCTCCGGCAACAGTCACCAACGCCGCACGCATTTTGTGCGAACGCGGGCAAAACGCCGATGGCGTCGACAACAGTTCTGCGTGTTGCCGGTGCTGCTGCATGTCCAAGTTTATACAGCTGATAAAGCTACTATCATTACTCCGTATAGCTCTCTACAAATTAGCTATCGCAATTGATGCTTCGCCTTTCAGGTGAAACTGCGACAACTTTTTTTCATTCTGCTCTACTGCTGAAGCTCACATGCCTTGCCCAGATGGTGAGCTTTCCTGATGTGACAACAAGTGATCATTAGAGGAGGCAGACTTGACCGGGACTCATTGTCCACTTTTCACCAGTGCTCAGGTGAAAGCAGTGCCTCCTACAGATGAGAACCTGACTAGCGAAAAGCCGTTGTTTCCTTCAATTCAGGGCAATCCACAAAATGCGGCTGAGTCTCTTAACAGCAAGACTTGGTAGCTGTGTCCCAAAACAGAATTTGCATCATGCACTCCATGTGGAGATCACCATGTCGGTAACCGTGCTGTTGTTCAACGAAGGTCACAAAGGCTTTGAGGCGGTCTTACAGAAGTTGCGCATCCTTCCAACTCGGCAGCTGATCGCTTTGAGGAAACAGAAAGACCAGCAGAAGAATAAGAAGAATCTTGAGAACGCAGACAGTTGAAGCTAAATCTCGTCATTGCTGCATAGAGAAAAAAGCCGGGATGAAGGATTAAGCGCAAAAGTGTTCATAAGATAACACGTAGGCCGCAGGGGACTTTTGAAGTCTTAGACTTCTTGAAAACCTGGTCAGGATGTTGACGACTTTTCACGCAGTTACATGCGCGAAAACATGCAAACAAGCATTAGCATGTTTAGAAACATTCAACTTCGTTTTGTTCAAAGTTACGTCATTTTGACAACTTGTGCGGAAATAGTAGCTATGATGATTCCATCTGGGCCGAATTTTGCATTCACAAGCACAAGAATTAAAGGGAAAATGAGACATCAACCCAATCGTAGCAATTGTTACAAAGGAAGCCCATACGGTTTCCTCGAAAGAAAAGCCTCGCAGTTGAAGAAAAATCCGTCCTGGTCCCGGGAAGCGGGCCGCGGACGCCAGGACCATGAGGCGAAATGAAATGCGAACAGTCCATGTGGCCCCGATCCCGCAAACCTGGAACGTTTCACCGTCAACTGTCAATCACCACATACACAGCTTCGTTGGTCATCCACCTTCACAGACTGGAATGGCACTGAATTTTTTCGTTTACCGTTGTGTTTTTTTCCTGGTATAAGTAAATAACTAATTAAAAGATTATATACGTTATACTATGCCACTGTTGTAATCAGTTAAAGCCGTTTAGCTGGGATATTAAGATTACAGCGCCCTTTTCTTTTTCTTTGTCGAAGAAACAGGGGAATGATCGAGGGAGAGCGTTTCTACCGCGCTCGGTACTTACAAGGACAGCTTTAACATTTTGTCCCTACCATGATAGGGTTGAATATTTTATGACACTAATCTAAATATTACCTGTAAGACTGTTTTGCCAACTGAAGAAGTAAACTTATATAGCTGTTGTATTTTCCCGCAAATGCAATGGGCTTGGCTTTAGTGGGAAAGCATCTGTGTCAAAGCTCTTAAATCCGTAGTTCTAAATCATCTAAGAAAGTGATTTTTTATTTTAGTTTTTGAGGCATAGAACGTAATGCTAACACTTTATTGATTAGTGTTGCCTACAGGCATCATACCAGAAAAAAAATCCTAGCTGAGTTCTGGTATTGAGTACAAACGTTCTGGCTTAATGTCTTCGTCCAACACTGAATGACAGGCAACATGGTGTCACGCGCGCACAGTCAAACGCGAACACATCTAACTCGATGACCGCGAACAGTCGCGGTCAAAACGCTGGCGTGAGGAAGCGCGGCGGCAGCCGTGAGCGAAGTGGCCTTCGCGATGCCTCTCGCTTCAACGCAAATAAGCGGCGAGAACACAGCGCACACGACGCTCTGAGCCCTCGGCGTGCCTAGAATCTGCGCCCTCAAAGATAGCTTTCAAGATAGGGCCAGCGCGGTCGCGCTCAGCTGCGCCATACACGGCCACCGCTGGCGTAGAACGCACCCCATCCCCTCGGTGTATTTTGCCCGATGGAAGAAGGCGCGCTCCCTGCCTTGCGCGCTCGAGATCAAGCCACCATTCATGGCTCACCCCAGCACGCAGAGAGCTCAAGGCGCGCGGCTACGATCGTGTCGCACTTAGACTTTGTACGGAGCAACATGGCGATGACGATGCTGGAAATGCACCTGAAGTGCTCATGTAATTGCTATCGCAATAAAAAAAGAACAATCACCACCCATGCATCTTGTACAAATGGTGAACCAGCGAAGCTGACATGTGCAGCCCCGGTATGAGTCACACGTGATTTCTTTCTTTCCTTCTTTTTTTTTTTCTTTCTTTCTCTCTTTCTTGTCCCTGGCTCACACGCGCATATCTAATGCTGGTATGCGCCACACGTGATTTTGTTTTCGTTAATCAGGACGTAACTGACGAATTGTGGCGTTACTGGTGTCGTGACCTATCAGTCATGTTAGTCATACATTCGTACCGTTCCATGCCAATTTTGGTGTATACCAAGTGAACGAGACGCCAGTTTTCGATAAGTTTTCGATAAGTATTTTGGATAGGGTTTTTCGATAGGTTTATTTCTGCCGGAGGATTTCTGTGGTCAGACCACGGGTGTTTCAGCCTTAGCACATACAGCTTCGCTTCAGAAAATTTTTTTTTCATGAGTTTTGATATTGAGTACGAAGGTACTGGCTGAATGTCTTCGACTAACACTGAACGAGTGGCAACAAGAGTCATCTCTTGATTTAGAGCAGGAGCACTGGATGAGGAAGAAGAGTCGGACGGGACTTGCGTTCTTTGGAAGCATGGTCAAAGGAGACACCAATGCAGAGCATCCAGCTACAGTGGTGCAAGACATATGATGTAAAGCGTATAAAATGTACACGTATGGCTCACGTATGGCAAGTGTTCTCACTACAAATTCTAAATGAAGCCATAAGTGGCTTTGGGAGAAGCTCGCTACCAGTTTTCTCCTAGTGGGTTTTACCCTAATTGCTGAAAAACGTTTCTGCAAAATATTTTTGTTGAGTATGCTTATTCTAAATGTTTTTGGACATTTACATAGAAATAAGCAATGATTTCGGGTATTTATATCTGCCGTCATTAAAGTATTAAAACAAATCACCAAATCTGGCTCATGAGGGCTAAGCAGAGGAAAAGCCTTGTGTTCGTGGGGAAATCAAATCTATTTTGTCAGCCCATGTTTTTGTCATCACATGTCAAAGAGCGCTCGTGCTATGCTTTTTCAAGCTGTTTGTGTTAGGAAACAAGAGAACGACGGTGCCAACACGTGCGGTGGCTGCTGTTGCTTGCAACACTGTCTTCCCTATACTTTTCTTTGGAAAAGGTGTCATTGCTGAAACTTTAATGCTTTTTGTAGCTTTCCGTTTTCTCGGGAACTCTTCTTTAGAGCGAAAACAAGGTTTAGGTACAAGACATTTATTATTGCGGAACAATACATTTTCACAAAACATCAGTCTTCGTTGCTATGCCCTTATCTCCACCTGCTTCACAGGACTGCAATAGGACTCTACTGCAAACGATTTTATTCGAACTGAAGAACACGCGCGATAAATACAATTTCAAAAATATTGTAGGGTTAGCAGTGCAAGAATTAAAAGCGTTTGCTATAAACACAAGCGATGGGAGGAATTAGAAATACGAGTTGAGGAAGTTGCAGCTAGAACAATTTTTTTCTCGCATACTTATTGTCCAAGTATCACTGCTTGTGTTGTTCCAGGGTACGTTAATTGCACATAAATAAATATTAAAAATATACATCTTTGGTATTTCGATTATTCTAGCCACATTTGTATTTCTGCTGCGTAAATAACCAAACCAACGTCCGCATTTATCGGACCACGCGTACATTCCGCGATGAATGCCGGGAGAAATGAATATATTTCTCCTCTGCGAGGTGCATTCGTTTTCGCCCCTGACGTTTACATGGTCATGGAGACGTCGTTTTTAGGCAATTTTGACTTTGGTTGACCTCAAGGAAATGTATCCCATTATGTAATTGGTTGGTCTAAGACAGAACGCGGTGTAATATTTATGGCAAAAAACTAATTGCCTTCCGGCGTCATAAAAATTTTTTCATCTATTGCCCATGATCACGATGTCTTTAACGTAGAATTACATAAGGTTCTTGATGAATAATTTCGATTTACCGAGAGTGTTCGTCGCTCTATGGACTTCCGTGATAGCATTAAAAAGAAAGTTTGGCAAATTGATTCGGATTTATTTTCTCGTGAAGTCTAGTGGCACAAAAGCCCCGAATCTGAAAACAAATTCTGATTCAGTACCAAAGCTGGGCATATAGCAATGATTTAAACCGCGTTCTGACAGGAAGCTGGAACATGGACCTTCTAAATATTTCTACGCGGTCAAAACAGATAATCAATACCTTTGAAATAAAATACTTCTGTAACTTTATAAATATGCCTACGAGGGTAACACAGTGTCAACGTTCAGTAATATATCTGCAAAAAAGATGGTAAATTAAGGTCTTTTGTTAAGAATACTAGGCAACAAAACAGGGATCATTCGCCCGAATCATTTTCTTACAGCGAAGCTGTATATGGCTCACCGATTCATCCGTCTGTCGGGTGTAGGCAGAAACTATCCTTATTAGCAATGGCTCGAGCGTCGTTGTCTTCTTCCACAGCTGACTCGTTGGCGCCACTCGGCCCAACCGCGCGAACGCGCTCGTGCCACTGCTCCCACGTTCGTCGTCGTCGTCTTCTTGCGCAGCTGGATCCGTTGCCCGCTTATCGTTCCAGCGTAGAATGTCACTTCTCCTCTGTCGTCGTAATTTGGGAGGCCGCGTTTGCGGCGGTATGAGCCATTTATTGTCTTACGTGACGCAGAGATTTAATTTCGAAGTAATTTGATTTTGAAGAATCGCAAGTGGCAATGCGACAACGGCGGACTGCGGTCATACCATTAGTAAAGTAGTTTTCTCCGTCGCAGCCGAACCTGTGTGTAACCTCATTAAGAAACACAAAGACGTAACGAATAATTGACAAAGACTTTATTGTACCGTCAGGATTAACCCAGTGGTAAACACCAGGGCCGCACGTTTCAGCTTCGACGGTTAACCATCTGTAAGGAGAGCTTGGGCGCTGATTCTTTTTTTTTTCGAAACACATTGCGTGCGCAAATTGGAAGTGCAAAAAGTTATGGTGCTTTAGCCTTTACGCCCTGATGTCAATGATGCTTTCTGCACGGAATTGTTTACAGGTAATTGGTTTGTTATTTTCTGCATCTGAGAGCCTTTAAATATTCTCTTTACATGTCTCAATCTGTCACTGAGACTATTCAAGCTTAAAAAATACGTGTATATCATAATAACTGAAAAGATCAGAAATGATCACAATCTTTACTGTTGCGAGCGGAAAAGATGGTCGAAAAAAGAAACAGACGATCACTTTTGAATTTTATTTATCGAACGAGTTAAAATTGTCCTCGAAACATATGTCACTAAACACCTAGCAGCGGCAAAGCCTATTTTGTAATGGAGCTGCACGTATGCTTCATGGCAACTCCGCAGCAAACTTACGAAACTTGCCACACAATAGAGATTCAATACATACAAAGCCAACGGCTATGTAATGCAATATTGACAGACAAAGTCGATTTTCGTGGCTGTGAAAACGCAGCGAAAAATGGGTGTGTTGGAGAATGCGCTGTGCTGAGCAGATGTCTACTACGCATGTACAATCGCATACAGAAAATTGTAATGCACAAGCGTAGCGAAAACCTGAAATCAAAAGGGCACCTGTTTTTTTGTACATATCAGCCCGCTCAGTCGTGAAGGCAACAATGGAGAAAGAAAGATGGATACAAGTGCTGACTCGCAAGTCATTATTTAATTTCATAGAAAGCTAAAATAAATAAGAGAAATCGCGAGCAGAAAATTTTCACATACGAAATGCGAAGTAATGCTTTAATCGTTGCAACATGAGTCGCATGACGCTCGTCCAGCTGCTGGGGTCCCCAGCGGCCATACAGGCGGTTTTGTCGTTTTCCAGTTACCTCGTGTTTTACGGCCCCGAAGGACCAAGAGCGAGGTGATAGGGACGAACGAACCAACGAACGAACGAACGAACTGAACGAACGACTACGAAACGAACGAACGAACGAACGAACGAACGAACGAACGACGAACGAACGAACGAACGAACGACGAACGAACGAACGAACGAACGAACGAACGAACGAACGAACGAACGAACGACGAACGAACGAACGAACGACAACGAACGAACGACGAACGAACGAACGAACGAACGAGCAAATGAGCGAGCGCACCAAGCGCTCTAATATTGCATCTAAACCTTCAAACTTTTCAAAGCTGACGCTCTATAACACACGATGCCAGAATACACGTGTTGTGCTGCTGTATGATGCTGATGTTGAGTGATGTATGCTAATGCATGGCGCTCTGTGTAGAGTAAAAATTTCCAATGTGTTTAATTTGTTTGTTTCTTCAAAGTGTATGACAATGTTGTGTTTAATAAGATGGCTCGTCAAAGTGTACGACAATCTAAACAAAATGCTTGTGCCTCTGCTGCTGTCTTTGTCAGTGTGGGGGCGAAGGACTCCCTCATGCCATCCTTGAGTGGATTTTCTCTTCGACTTCCATCAGATGTGCTGTGATGAACCAATAAAGAATCAGAATCAATCAATGTAGCCCGAGGGAAATTGGACGCTCACTTTACGCCTCTATTCAAGGCAGCGCATCGACACCACTCTCAGTCAACGCGCTTGGCGGTTCACCCCGTCTTTCCGCGAGCCACTGCTAACCTAAACGCCCGCTGCTTCTCATCCTTGAAAAAAAAACTGGCTATTGTTGGCTGCTCGTTGACCCAAGAAAACGACGGGACACAAAAAGCTGGCTTGACACGGAAAATAATGCTTCCTACTAAAACAGCAGAAGGTCCGCGAGCAGGAAATGACGTTGCACAGAATGATAACTTCGAGAAATGCGCTGGTCCCTGACGCGTTACCAAAGCTTTAACATCAAAGCTGTTAGCCTCTAGTTGGTCGGGATTTTTCGCGGCATCGTCCTCACGGAGAAAAAAGTTACAGATGCACGCAGTGGCGTAGCCAGAAATTTTTTTAGGGGGGGGGGGGGGGGCTCAAGTTGCAACGCGGCCTCCTCCTTATAAAAGTTGTCGAGGCATCAAATACATCAATAATAACTGCATTGCCATTGCCAATGCCATTGTATATTAGGTGGTGAAAACGAGTTATTTAACGCTACACACAGTCAAGACAAGTAAATTATGTGTTTGTTTCGTAAAAGAATAGCTTCGTATGTCCCAAAAATTGTGGCAGTAATAGCTGCTATCAGTGCTTCCACGTTTTTTTTTTTTTGTTTCTGGTCTATCTAATAAGCAAAGAAAATATCACGTGAACTTTAAAACTATATCAGTTCGAAACCAGCAAAGCAGTGCATGCAGCTGGTATGAAAAACGTAAAGGCCATAAAATGAACAAGTTGACAAATATTTTGATGAATCTTTGTCATTTAACAACCTCGTTTACATTTTTGTACATATGCAACGGTCAGGGAAAAACCTCAATGACGCTGTCCTTCGTTGCAACGGATTGCGCAGCAGCAGATGTTACCGCACGTATATTGTAATTGCACCGAAATTATAGTTGCAACAACGAGTACATATAAAAAGCAGAAGTTCCGCAAAATATACATTAGAAATGCGAAGATGGAATGGAATATACAAATGGCAAGAAAGTGTCGCGTGAAACCAAGTTCACTGCTTGTATACACAAAACCTCGCAACAAGATATTTAAATATACGTATAAGTCTGCAATAAATCTACGTATCTAAGGAAACGTCATTGTATATAATGCGTCAAACAAGACAAATAAACATGTTGCGCAGTCACAGACAGTAAACTTCACGCATACGAGTATAGAGACATACGATCCCAACCTTTAATAATCAAATTCTGATTCTGATTCTGATCCAGACAAGAACAAAACTATGATCTCAGAAATTGTGATATGCATTTGGGCCATGCTGCGATCGCGACAGCACCATGTGGCTAGAATAAGAGAAAAAGAATGCAGAAATCAATATGAAAATGCGTATTTTAACTGCCTGCACAGCGGCAACAATTATTCTGCACCCCAAGTCAAAGAAGGCTATTGCTTCGTTTAAAAAAAGAAGTAAATCCATGTAGCTAAAAAGGAAAGAAAAGGACAAACGAAAGCCACAGATGATGCGGCAAGTTGATTTACCCAACATCCGAGTGCGTTTTTGGGAAACGCCGCGTGTGCCGGGCTTTCAATGAGCAAGGTTTGTCAAAATTGGTTATTGATGTCCCCTAATTTTTGTATTCCCAGGATAATTTTGATTATCATGCTAACTGTTACAACAAACGGTGAAAATTTCTGTGGTTTTAAAAGCTAATGAACAGTCATACGTTTTCATAATTACGAGCTTATATAGGAACGTGAAGGAACACATATTTTACAGGCATTGATTTTTGCTGCTTCGCTATCTAAACGATAAACTTTACTCGGCGGGAGGTTTAGTGAAGCGTTCAGTAACTTCCGACACGTTGATGGCGATGTCTCTGTCGGCGTATAGAAGCGCCAGCATAATCATGCGTTCCTCATTGTAAAGCGCAAGTGTTTTTTTTTTTTTTTAGTAATCTCATGTTTGAAAATCTCGCTGCGCTGGCAGTGGCACTGGAAGGGCGACTAGAATATGCAGCAGTTTGTACTAGAGCACTGCACGGGCCGATTTTTTCAGCCCGGACCCGGCCCGGGCCCGTTTTTACGTTGGGCTGCCCGCCCGAGCCCGAACAAAACTTTCATGGCGAGACCCGGGCCCGGCCCGGGCCCGGAAATAATCTACGTTAACCGCCTGGCCCGGCCCGCCACCCCTTTACCTCAGGCCCGAACCCGGCCCGATACCGAAAAATACATGTTTGTCAGAGTTCAGACGCCCGAGAATAACTCGCTGCACGTTACATGCACACCACGAGAAAGCCCGGCCCGGGCCCGGGTCAAAAAGCACACGCCGTTCCCGAGCCCGGCCCGAGCCCGGCCCGAGCCCGGCCCGAGCCCGGCCCGAGCCCGGCCCGAGCAGCGCGAGCCCGGCCCGAGCCCGGTCCGAGCCCGTGAAAAAACTGCTCTACCCGGCCGGCCCGGCCCGCCCGGCCCACGGCCGGCCGGGCCGCGGGCTTGCGGGTAAGCCCGAGCCCGTGCAGTGCTCTAGTTTGTACACATGTACATATAACCTGCAGTCTACATGCGAGAGGGCATCTATTCCTGTGCTGAAACCTAAAAACACTTCGATATCGTTCCTCAGCACCACGCTCGACAAGGTAGACAGCCGTCCTCTTACGGAAGGCACATTCTTGGTCCCTGGTCCCAGCCGACGTCGGAACGAATGCTTTAAAAGCGCTATTACGCTTTTTAAAGAAACAGGACTTAGTACGAAAAACTATGAATGTGCGGGACTGATACTTTCTTTTCGTTTTCTTTTTATCTTCTTTTGTTTCTAATATTTTCTGCCCTTACCCCATCCCCCTGTGCAAAGTAGCCAATCGGACACTTAACCTGATTAACCTCTTTGCCTTTCACCTCTTATTTTCCTTCCTTTCTTCATTAGATATCGTTGACATCCTTGTTATACGTACCTTGCACAAACAGTAAGCTGTTCGATTCCAGCAATATCCGTCGTTTCGTCAGCAAGTACGGAGAAGCAGCCTGCAGCGTTCACTTTTGCATCTAGGTTTTCTTTGGTAATTTCACCACAATTTCTATAATTTGGATTGGCACATCTGGTTTAAATACGAGGCATTACTGGGGCAACTTTCCAAATGGTTCTTCAGATGTGTATCTCCACAATCAGCTTGCATGCGAAGAAGCGTTCTGGAAATACCAGTAATTTCAGCGGGGGCTTTACTTAAATCCATAGGACCAGTGTCCCTATCGCCACGGAGATGCAAGACCTTGCCGCCCGCAAAAAAGAACTGTCTCAAATTAAATAGGCCGTTGAGTTTCTTCTGTTTTCTCTTATTTTACTTTGCCCGCCCTGGTCCAGCTTATCGATCACATTGGACGCGCTTTCTGAAAATGTTTGGAGAAAATTATCAGATGCCAGCTGACAGTCGCGGTGATATTTAATATTTTCCTCTGCGTGGAAGATTGCGAGCACGTGCTTCCATTTCTGGAACGGCTTAGGACACGCGCGTTCGAGTGCGTGCATGTTGGCCCAAGTTTATAAAAACATTAAACCCAGAAAGTTCCAGAATTAAAAATCAGAAGCACGCCTTTGGAAAGGTCAGTGCACTTTCGCGTCAAAAGTGTATGAGAACTTTATACTCATGAAGTTTCGGAATTGAAATCCATGCGCTCCGTAGATTCCGGTGCCGCTGCGAGATGCAGCGACGCGCCCGCTCGCTATCGAAAATCCCTTGAAACTTTGTGCTCGGCTGGGGCTCCTTACGTTATGTGACTCTAGTTGCATGGGCGTTTGCACGAAATCCAGCCCGAGTTCGCAATTTTCGCGCCGAAATGTCCTTTCGAGTGTCAAAAAGACATTGTAGACAAAATCCACAATAATTTCCGGCGCCGGTGGTTGTTTTGGTCGGCGGTGCATGACAGCACGAAAAAATTTCGGGGGGGGCTGAAGCCCCATCAGCCCCCCCCCCTGGCTACGCGCCTGCCCCAAGTGGTCAATGTTAATCCGGAGCCCTCCATTAAAGCCTCTCTCATAGCCGTAGCGTTGCTTTGGAACGTTAAACCAACCAATCAATCAATCAATCGTTCAGTCAATCAATCGATCGATCGAAGTGTGACTGGGCAAGCCTTCCTCCCGTCCGTCCACAGTACTGACCGATATAGCAGAGAATTTATTTGTTAGTTTTTATTCGGTTTCTGCATCTATTTGAAGCAGTACAAGAGTGACGTCTCTTCGTCAGTAAAGACGCGGATATCGTCGATTGAGATGCGGACTCATTTATGCTGAGTAATCGTTGGTGAGGCGCCCATCGCAGAGCACCGTTTCCCTGACAAGGACTGCAAACGTTGTCCCTTATCAAGCTTGTTATACACGAGTGGAAACGGGACGGAGGCGCTAAGCGCCCGCTTCAAGCTGTCTCTCCGTGGAATTACCGGCCGCTCAGCCGCTTAGCTGGCGCACTTTCCTTCTATCCAACCTTCGCAGACTCAGACCGTGGTTATAATGCGCTTGTATTCGCCTGTAGAGGTGCAGTTAGGACCAATATGAAAGGGAACACTTGACTTTCGTTCAAGACCGCCAGTTATCCTTGTTCTTGCGCTGCAGTCAGCGAAGTACAAAGGGACAGATTCTTTGACCGTCATAGCTATATCTGTCAAATACTAAAATAGAACGACGTCTGAAGTCACTCTTGTGCAGTTATCATTTCTTAAATGACGATTAGGTGATCCTTTTCGCATTGCCGTACCCTCTTAATGGCGCGCGAAGGAAGCGCGTGCAGTAAATATGCGACGGCGAACGGAGCGAGTGGCCATATAATGCTTGACCGCGGTACGCACGGTCGCGCGCGTACGCACAAACGCGTGTACACACACACCCCACGCGCGCGCTCATTCATTGACGCCGAGCTTTCGTCACCACGCGCCGCGTGCGTTGGAACGATCTCGGATACCGCGCTCGCAGCGCCAGTCGGCGTCGTGTCAAGTATAAGCGGCGAAGCGAGATCCCGCGAGATCTGTGCTTCCTGTTACTGACATTAGCTGCAGCAGAACCATCTGACGTACATTACTTAATCTCGGCCAACGAGACCGCGTAAAGACATTGTTCATAATGGCGGAGCCACCATATCGGATAAAGGTTAGGCAAGTGAATCGTATTGTTTAGCAGCTCAAGAATGTAATATAATAATAATAATAATAATAATAATAATAATAATAATAATAATAATAATAATAATAATAATAATAATAATAATAATTATGTATAGGGCTAGAAGAGCGCCATCTCTGCGAGTAAATTGAGACAGCCATCGCAAGAAGGGTTAAGTATGCGGGACGCTACACCAAAATCAACGGGTAGCAGGAAAACAAGATTGACGCCGCGTTAGGAAACAGCATCTGGATCGTGCTAAGGCTGACACGGCGTTATAGGTATACATTAACATACCTTACTAATAGAACGGGCTCGCTGAACAGCACCGTAGGTGAAGGAATCGAAATCTGGCAGTTTTAGAGGCTGCAAATATCGAACCAAGGCAGAAATGTTATATATACAACAGCAAAGGGAGAGAGAGAAAGGATGCATAGAAAGCCAGGGAGGTTCTAACCAGAGGTAGTTCCAGTTGGCTACCCTGCACGGGGGGGAAGGGGGGAGGAGGGGGAGGAGTAGTAAGGGGATACAACAGCAAAAATACAATATATCCCACGGACCGGCAACGCCAAACAAAGAGGTACTTGGGAGATTATTTGAAGAATTGGAGTGAAACTATTGCCACAAATAATCGCAGAGGAAAGATTACACGACGTATACCTTGGTGCACAGTATACATTAGCTTTTTTTCGTTTCAATAGATGTTTAAACAGATAGCGTTGTTCCGTTTTTTTAGGTATATTTATGGAAGATGTGCACGTTACGTGCGCGACAAATCACAATGTCCAGTTGACGAATGAAAACGATTCACTAATTAACTTTTAAATTATTCACTTTAGGGAACATGTTCCAATAACTAAATTGAAGCCGAGCAGTACTCAAGTCATGTTTGCTTAACAGAAATAATAAAGCTGTCACCACTTTCGAGATATCCCGCCTTAAAGTGTGCTACGTAATACAGGGACGTTCCAGCTAACGATTTCCCTAAAGTGCGCATCAATAGTTCGGGATGATCTTAAATGTAGCACCAATGCATTTCTTTTAGCAGATTTTGGAGGCACATATCTCGAAAATGGCACTAGTCTTGTTATTTCTGCTAAGCAAACATGGCTTCACTGCTGTTTGGGTTGACAAAGGACCCGCCGTGGTTGCTCAGTGGCTATGGTGTAGGGCTGCTGAGCACGAGGTCGCGGGATCGAATCCCGGCCACGGCGGCCGCATTTCGATGGGGGTGAAATGCGAAAACACCCGTGTACTTAGATTTAGGTGCACGTTAAAGAACCCCAGGTGGTCCAAATTACTCCGGAGTACCCCACTACCGCGTGCCTCATAATCAGATCGTGGTTTTGGCACGTAAAACCCCATAATTTAAAGTTAATTTAGTTTGACAAAGGATTGACACTACTGCTGACAAAGGCTGGACAAGCAACCAGCTGAAGCATTAGGAATATACACGACGTACACCAGTGTACGTCGTGTTCTATTTCCTCTGCAGATATTCTACCGCGGCCAGCGTGATTTCTACTACACGAATATACGTATATATGTATATACGTATATATATGAACGAGAGGGTTCCGAGGGGTCGATTTTTAGTAGTCATATCATAAGAAGCCAACAAACAATGACACCAAGGACAGCATAGCAGAAATTACTAGTAGTTCCTCATTTTATTAAATAAATGATGAACTACATGGAAATGAAAGTGGATCAAAAAACAACTGGCGGGGATTTGTTTTTTCAGCCACTTTCATTTCCATTTATTTGTCATTTCTTTAGCTCAGTTAAGAACTGCAGATCATTTCCCCTATGCTGTCCTTGGTGTCATTTTGTGTTGCATCGACATCGCTTTCCTGCCCTGCGCAGGCTCACACTGCCGTAGTCCTATCGCGATACAAAATCGAAACGAGCCATAGGTGATCCAATATAAGTCAGTGACATTTACTCTTTGCAAGTAATTAATAAAAAAAAAACAAAAAAAAAAATATCCCAAGCGTGCAAGTTATGCGTGAGTGAGGTATAGTAAGCCCCCGTTCGTGGGCGGGAAAATGCAGAAAAGAAAGAGAGATTGAAGGGGATAAACGAAACGGCATGCGTAGAAATGCAATCCCCCTTCTAGATCATTGAGCGGTCTCTCCACCCAGTAAAAGGCGACGACGCGTAAAGAGGGCCCCGGCCTCTCCGATTACACACCACGATAAGCGGGCGCGCTCGCGTTCCCCGAGTCGAGGCCACTATCTCGGTCTGCGTGGGAAACCGATGTCGCAACACGGTTTCCAGGCAGGTCTGGCTCCGCCGTGGTTCCGCACGTGCTCGCAGCGTCCACACGTTGCGCTTCGTCTATAGAGCCCGCTTCTTCGTCACTCACGCTTTCCTATAAAGTGCGGGCGAGGGAACTGCGGACAAACTCAGCTGCGCTCTCCTGAGTTCTCTTTTGTGCATTCATCCCTGCGAGGCACGCTCTATGTGCATATAGGCATGCGTTTCTCCTATGTACTATAAGGCTTCAGCGCGACGCCGCGCCTTCCAGAGGAGCTTTCGTCGGGAGCTGCTCGCACCGTCGTTTGTCAGGCATGTGGAGACAACAAGCGGGCTCAGGCGTCGGAGGACAGACGCGAGGCCTCCGGAGGACGCACAATTGTTTTGGCCGCTCCGCGGCCTCGACGCGCGGCAAGAAATGTGCCGCTCCAAAGGAAATGACAGCGACGAGAAACATCAAATGGGAAACTCGAGCGTCGGGAAACGCGCGCTCTACAATGGGGCAATTGCGTCAACGACTATTTTTGTCGCGCGCTCTTCCCGTATTGTATTAGCGCCAGCTGCCGCCGATACAACGCTTGCGAATAGCGAGAGCTCGTTTTGCAAGTAGAAACAATCGGGAGCTTCCGGCCCGCCGCATCCTTGATTGGGCTTTGTGGGGCGCGCAGTTGATGTCTTCCCGCTTATAACACTGCGTGCATACCTAATTGGCACGGAGGCACCTGTTGTGAAACTCTAGCTCCCCGACAAGCTCGGCGCACCGGCTATCCGTGCAGACATCTGGGCGGTGGCGCTATCGCTGCCTTCGATCCGGAATGAGCCGGAGCAACTCAGTTCAGCCTCTGGCACGTTCGACAGTCGCCCTTGCGACCGCATCTGGATGTTTTCTCACTCGCCGAACGGCGACCTGCCGGGGCATTCTGCGCCCCTCCGCCTCCTGGACGCGGTAAAGGTTTACTCAGTGCAGCGACATTTGAATTCGGTATTGTGTAATACTTTCCGGGTGGCGCATTCGTTGGGACCCAGCTGCCTCGTTGGGTGGGGCCGAGCACGAGGTCGCGGGATCGAATTCCGGCCACGGCGGCCGCATTTCGATGGGGGCGAAATGCGAAAACACCCGTGTGCTTAGATTTAGGTGCATGTTAAAGAACCCCAGGTGGTCGAAATTTCCGGAGTCCCCCACTACGGCGTGCCTCATAATCAGATCGTGGTTTTGGCACTTAAAACCCCATAATTATTTTTTTTTTAACCGTCAGCGCTTCCCCGCATGTATGTATGCCGTTGCCTGTTACGGCCTCGGCTTTCAGTTGCGTCAGCTGCCATGGCAACATTCAGGCGACGCTGAAACAGGC
This sequence comes from Dermacentor silvarum, assembly GCF_013339745.2. Taxonomy (NCBI): domain Eukaryota; kingdom Metazoa; phylum Arthropoda; class Arachnida; order Ixodida; family Ixodidae; genus Dermacentor; species Dermacentor silvarum. Next base: position 15,582 of record NW_023606665.1, on the reverse strand, counting down.
GGCCATTAGTAGCTATTGTAGGTGAAGTGCATGTCACAGAGATAAAAAAAAAGAGGTTTAATTCTGATAAGAGAGTTGGGAGAGATTAGCATCGCAACAAAAGGACATCGACCACTGCACGCGAACGTCGAACAGGAATAAGGGTGATAAAGAAGCAAGCGCGTCAATCGAACTCTCAACGTTTTACGGTGCATCACAGGGACTAAATGGGGCAACACATTAGAATCACTACTTAAACTCCATGTTATGTCGTTCGCCAAACAATCGCCTGCTCATTGCCTTTAATGTATGGCTTATCTGAGTTCTCTGACCGAATTCTAGCCAAACTGATTACTCGAAGCCTCAGAATATGCCTTGAATTACCTATCTCAGTATTGTGCAGCCTTATTATAGCTGAAGCCAGGGAATCACATGTTCAAGCTCTACTTGTTCAGGAAACTCTTAGACATTTCATCAGGTTAACACAGCACGATAACCATCCATTGCAGATTGTTCTCCTTCAAAGATCTGGGCGAATATACGACGCATAACGTTCTCATCATCCGTCCATCATTTTCCTGCAAAATTAATCACCTCGCCCGGACTTAAATTGCCCATCTTGGCATTTCACCATACCTTCTGTAGCTCTCACAATTTCAGGAATTGATAAAATATCAACAACGCATCCACTACAAGCTGAAATTCTGACGCTCCTGCACAAGAGTCGATTGCAAGACGACGATACGGTCATATTTATTGATGGATCCACAGAGCATAGCTCCACGTCTGCCGTTTACGTCCCAACGCACAATGAAAGAGGAAGCTACCGTTTGACGCACAAGACGTCATCTACCTCGGCAGAACTACTTGAGATTCTCCAGGCAAAAAAAAAAATGAAATAAAATACATAGCTGATAACAAAATAAATAATGATTGGGTCATATATTCTGACTCAAAAGTTGCACTGAAGTCATTGGCTCAATATTGTTTTTATACCGATTCTGGCTCGCTACCGTATGTGGTTCGCAAAGACATTGACCATCGCTTCACATTCCGGCCATCGAGTTGACGTTCCATGGATTCCGCATGCAGTCATATAGTATAACAGGCAATGAGGTGGCCGACCGTCTGGCGTCTGATGCTCACTCCTTGAATTTAGTGGCTCATCTGTAATTCGTTCAGTTTGACTCCAAAAGTGTTCTACGCTAGCTATACGTAGGACGCTGTCGGAATATATGTGGTTTAATGAGCAAGCTAAGACATCATTTCTGCATCGAGTCGACCCTATATACTCTACGGTTTTGTGTGAACATAAAAACTGGCCGTACATTATAGATACCCTTCTTCATCGTTTACGACTAGGCATGGCCTACACACCTCGCTTTTTGCACCGAATACGAAGGAAGACAACCTCCGGACTGCATCAACTGTGACACCCCAAACGCCTCTGTGAAGCGCTTGCTCATAGATTGTCCACAGTATGACCAACAGCCCGCCCATTTCCGAGATATGTTAAGCTACTTGGACAGACGTGAATTTTCCGTTACCAGAGTACTTGGTTCATGGCAGTGTTGTACACGTTCCTCTAAAACAGGAACGAAAACTCGTTCCTCGTTCCTTCCCAATCTTGGACCGAGTTCCCGTTACAAGTTACTTTAATGCGAAAAGAACGCGTTCGAGGAGGTACACTTCTAACACTGGAACGTGTCGTTACATTAACGTTACATTTGATTTTTTGTAAATTCAAATGTGGTGTCAGATAATCCTGCGGCGAAATAAAGTGAGAAATTTAAAACTCGCATCGAACTCCGTATATTATACGAATTTGAACATCGCCGGCGGCAGATTATCTGGAGATAAAAAGAATCCAAAGAAACGCTCCTAGACGATTTTTTTTTTTTCTGGCAGCAACGGACATACTCCAGACATGTCTAACTGCAACTTTACTTGGTGCTCGTCTATTGCAAGTGCAACACATATGGCACTTTCCACTTCGGTCTTCAAATGCGCAGTTAGGATACTGCGCTTCAGATCTGCAAATAGAAAGTTACTCATATGCACCAATATCCTCCTGAGACCCGAACACAACAGGACATAATCACTCTTCAAGGTGGTTTTTATTGTCTACTGTTAGATCATGAACTTGAAAAACCATTTTTAAAATTTGAATACCATGGATAGATGCCAAAAGCTCCGTGTCCATGTACGTGAAAAAAATGACTGTCTCCATCATCTCCTCATGTTAGCTGTGCTAAAAACTGCATTTCATTGTTTAAACGCTGAGACGAAAATGGAACTACGTGTAGTACATTGCCATGTTGCTGCCGCGTTCGGTATTTTCACGCAATCTCGGTGACTTCGAAACACGCCTCGAAGTCTCTTGGCCGTTTGGGACGACACAGAGGTCTAGACCAATTTATTGTCAAATTTCTCGAAAGCGGAGGGCAAGGACATGATTAAACCACTTCTTTACAGTTACACATGCACCGTACTTTATACCGAGTGAATATTTTGCGTCATCACTTCGAGTGAATTTCGAAAAAAAGTTGAAGGCAATGTGTAATGTCTCAGGAAGATATAATTAAATTTCTTGCACAAGAAACCGCATCGAAAGGAACAATACATAGGCGTTTAATGAATGCTGATTCAATATTGCAGTATGATTGGAAAAAGGAATGTCCAGAATAGATATTCTCAATTTAGTAAAGACCCTTGTTTGAACTCGGCAAGAGACATCTCGATGTTAGTGTCCGACAGGCAGGCATGGAGGAAACTACAGGAAGGAGCGTCACGTGACATGCAATCTTGAAGCCTAATGATATATGTATGGAGAACTCACGAAAGAAAATTCACCATAGTCACGTGACAGGCAAGCGATAGTTTTTTGCGCCTCCCGTAGTCGCCCATCCGCCCTAGCTGCATGATGCGCTGCGTACGTGCGTGCGTCTGTTCAGTGCCGTGGAACGTTTACAGAAGGAACGCCTTTCCCTCTGCCGTTTCTTCGTAAACCTAACGAGTTACCGTTACAATTCCACCGACCATCAACGGAACGGTGGCGTTCTTCCGTTCCTCCCAAAAGGAACTGGTTCTGTACAACACTGGTTCATGGTTATACCCTACCAAACAGGGATGTGTCTGCGCAGACCTCCGGTATTTCCCGGTAGCCAGCAATCTTATTAATATGCTTTGAATTGTAAATATGCATGCGCTCTTTGTGAATTGACTGTTTGTTGCCTCGAGTATATATACTTGAAAAATGACGTTCGTGTGTTATACGTCTATATAGTAGCGCTTTTATTGTACAGTTGTACATGAACTCTTACTTGACGCGGGTACAAGTCGCGTTTCCTGATTTAGTTTGTTTTTCTCTTGTTGACATTTTTTTTAGAGTTAGTATGTTTGCGTGTTTGTGGCATGTGTACATGTGTACATGTGCGCATTTTCAGCTGTGTATTAGGATTCCATCGGTGTGCAGTTATTAAACAAACAGCAACAAATTATTAGGAACGAATGGGACGCGTGCTCGAGTCCAAACTCTTTTGAGATATATACGCAGCTTCATAATTTAAACACAGTTTAGGACGTATGCACACATGTCCGGCACTTACAGGGTGTTTCATTTTAGCTGCACCAAATTTGTAAAAATTGCCTGTGGCAGATAGCACAATTATAATCCTTGATCTAAACTACTCGATTACTTCCTTGAGAAATCAAAACGCCGAATTGAATAATTAACGTAATTACGCTAATTAACTTTTAATTACCTTTTTACGGCGCATCCTTAAATGTACGAATTATAACCGGTGAGTTCGCAAGGCATATCCACTTGGAACGAATTCTCAGGACTGAAACAGTTTCGAGATATTAATTTTCAAAGTTTCCGACGAAATGCACGGGCGTTCCAGTTAACTTTGTGCTTCAATGCATAAAACAGCGTTTTACTCAAAAATATTCGTGCAGTCCTAATGCCCAAACACAGTTTCCCATCAAGGAAAATTAGAACAACTTGTTCACCTGTATTTATGACCACGGAGAGTACATTTGTTGCACACGAACATTTTTTAGTTAAAACCTAATTATGCAGTATTGAATCAATTAGTACGTTTACTGAACTATATCCACGAGTGAAAATTCCCTCCAACGTATCAAAAGCGCTACTATAGGCTATGCGTTAAGTTTGCCGTGCGTAAATCAGAATTTTGAGGTATCAAAACAGCTTAGCATGCATAACACATTGAGTGCTATAGGGTTAAATCACAGTATACAGTATTACATTTATAGTACGACTCAGCAGTATTCGTATCTTCGAGGAAGGCATCGCGTGTAGCATTCACGCACGGACGGGTTGATGCTCGCCGGAGGTCATAGTTATGTGGGTACGAAGTACATACTTTAATTAATGCGTCCGGCTTCGTTCTACATTAAGCTAGACTATTTAAAGAAGTACTTACTGACATGGCATTTTCGACTTCTCTCTCTCTCTCCCTATTTTTTTTTTTCTTGAAAGATTTGCGGTCAGAGCATATTACTATATCGTCGGCTACTGAATTCCAAATAGTTATAGCGTCAGGGAAAAAACGAACTTGTAAGAGCTGATCATGTTCGGGCAGATATGCTTGCAATTGGATGGGAGTGATTTGAACGCGTTGAGATTTGGTTAAGTGGCTTCAATAATGTGTGCCTTGATTTCGGATGATAGTACGCGCCATGAAGTAAAGACATAAACAGGCAATATGACGACGCGATTGAAGTGTAAGGAAGGGAAAGGGACAATTTTAGACTTGTCACACTGATTTCGGGCGTCAGGTACGGTTTTTGCTGCTGCTGTCTTGTATAATTACGTGTCCGAAGCTCTAACCATTAGGCCGCAATCGCACGTATATTGTATCGTGCCAACGCCAACTTGCTCTTTGAGATGATCCGCGCGTCACATTGCGTAGCACGCAGTAATTGGCAAATTTATAGCATTTCATTAACCGCTTCACATAGATTCCAAGACGCGCGTTAGATTTTCATTTTTTTTTATTTATTTATTTCTGAGCAGCACCATCATACCTAGTCTTATTGCTACACGAAGTCAGGAAATTTCGTCATGGCGTCACGATGATATCGATTACGCCAGGTTCGACCTTTCGAGACCAACTTTAGTATAAAATTAAAATATAAGTGTTTCCCAACCTCCATACTTATTAAGAGTCATCCTTGTACGCGCGAGAAGCCTGTGGTATAGTATTTCTGCAACTTCGAAAATATGTCTCAATAATCATATAGCTGTATAGATGCAGGTAGGTGGCGTGGTAAAAAGTGTAATTTGTTCAAGTGTGGTTGTTCCGCGAGCGCTATCACACGCAATTTTCTTCGTGCCGTCCTCGCTCACGCTGTCTCTTGACGCATTTTTCTGTTTGCCCACTTTTTTCCGCATTCCAAATTTTTTTTATAGTGCATTTGCATATGGAGGCGTACGTTCAACAATGGAAGACTAGCGTGCATTGCCCTTGTATAGTTTGTTCCGGTGGTCCGATCGTAAACGTTTCCCGATTTGAGTATATTGAGAGCAGAGAACGTTTTTCGCGCCACGCGCCCACTCGCGTAACATTCTTCCGCTCGTTATAAGCGGAATAATTACATATAAACGGCGACATTAACATAGTTTCTTATACCCATCGATTTGTCTTTCTGGTCGTTTCTCTCCGATCTTCCCGGCGCAAACTGTTGTTGAGCTGACTCGAGGCTCGAAACAGCATCCTTTGAGATTATTTTGCCTGCTTTCGATTTTAGTGCAAGTATACGTTTGCTTCATTATTAGTCCGCGTACAAATTGTTTGCGATCGTGTACAGCGCTCAGCGATTGAAACCGCATTGCGACGACTGCCGCTTTTTGCGCCCCTGGTGAGCGCTGGGTGACTGCTAGGGGGACAAAATGCAGTCACATCACAAAGGCTTTTGCTTTCATGTAATACGAAAATTCATCAAGTCGGTGTCCGCAGTGGCCACCGCTGGCGCAAAAAGGGCCGTGAGCCACGCTCCCCGAGTGTCGATTTGCAATCGCTGAGCGCTGTATATATATATATATATATATATATATATATATATATATATATATATATATATATATATATATATATACACGCGTTTTTCTGTATCAAAGCAGACGCACGCAGAAGCCACAGGTGATGAACCTTTCTCACTACGTCCCGAAGTCGTTCGAGCGTGCGAAGTCAGGAGATGACAATAATTCAAGTGTGTGACAGTTCCGTTGCACTTAATTGTTTGGCAGGTGGACGGCCGGAAGGCATTAAATGGACCGCGATGCACACCGGATGGAGGCCGGTGTGGATAGGGTGTGGATAGGGCAGTGCACGAGGCACGAAGTGATAGAATTACAAAAAATAAATAAAAGCTTGCGATGAACGGTTTACAAAAAAAAAAAAAAAAAACATATACGTTTATGTTTTTGTTCGTCGGAACGCATAACCAGCCAGCCAGTGTCACCATCTTGAATCCAGCTCTTTGGCAGGCTTTCTTTTTTGACATCTGCTTCAGTGATTCACACGCGTGCACGCGGAGTTCATTGCAAATGTTTACGGGCAAGCCGACGAAGATGTTTACTCGCAAGAACGCCGCTGCTTTACCAAAATGGATGAAGGAAAATACAGCCAAATGAGGGCAACCCCGTAAACGCGCCCCTGGCCGTGGCTGCGTGCCAACGAAAGATGGCATGCCTGGTAGCCGCTTCTGTTTCGTCTTCCGGAAATTAGATAACTGCAAACAGCGACAGCAGGCCCTACAAGTCGCCGCCTGTTATCACTTTGCGCATTTATTTCCTGAGCTATCTGTGGCAGATGTTCTAGTGCAGAGCTCAAGACGTGCACCCAATGCGCGGTACACGAGCGCTTTTGCATTCCGCACCCATCGGAATGCGGCCACCGCGGCCGGCAGTCGAACCCAGGAGCTCGTCTTCAACAGAAGAACGCCTGGTAGCTGCTGCGAGTCAGAGAGCAATGATCTTTAGAAAAGCTATAGCTTTGGATAGTCGTGAAGGCGAGGCCCACCAACTTGATTTGGAATTATTTTCTGCCACGGAACTCGTCTCTCGTCTGTGGTGCTCCTCTCCTGTCTGTAAGTGATGTGATGTGTTGGGAGAGAGAAATCGAATTCCATTTTCTTTTTCTCTCTTTTTTAACTATCTAATGTAATAATGATTGCGTATTTCTTGGTTCTGTGTGTATTAATGATCTGTCTTTGCTATAATCACCACTCGTATATTTTAATATGTTTATAAGTTGAAGCATTGCCCTTCTGCTTTATTATCTCCGTGTTTCTATATATTCTCCATATACTCTATACACATCTACTGTCCCTCTTTCTTGTCCTTTTCAGAAAAGCCGAGGATAGGAGTCATGTCGACGGGCGGCAGCTCCTTGGGGTTTGTCTACAGCGACTACAACGCTGCCCTGAGACAGTTCCGGGAGGCCATCATTGATCAGGTACCGCTGTTCTGCACGAGCACGTGAACATGGAAGGTCATATATGTATATTCAGCTTATTCGGTGAAGCGCGCGTACCTTTAGAGGGAGTGGTATAATATTTTTTAATGCGATTAGCATTCTTTGCCTACTTCAGCCGTTTTGAGATCGATCTATCTATCTATCTATCTATCCATCCATCCATCTATCTATCTATCTATCTATCTATCTATACATCTATCTATCTATCTATCTATCTATTTATCTATCTATCTATCTATCTATCTATCTATCTATCTATCTATCTATCTATCTATCTATCTATCTATCTATCTATCTATCTGGCTCTATCATCACGATCTGACTCTCGTGATGCCGTTCTGACCCAGTAGTCCAAGTTGTCGAATAGCTTGAGTTATGTGTTCGTCGTTGTGATGGCCGTCGTGGTCCCACTCTCGTCACGCCGTCGTCGTCACACGAACGTCGTCATACCATTGTCATCACCTCAGTGACATCATCGCATTATCATCATAATGTAATCGTCATACCGCCTTCGTCATTCTATTGTAACCATACTGTCGTTGGTCAGAAAAAAAGTGATTTTCGTCGGGAGTAAACTTTAAGTTTCAGATTAGCGCTTGAAGTTTGAAGTTAACTTTATAGTTGAAGTTAACTTTAGCTTGAAGTTAGATTGAAGGTGTCGTTTTCTCTTCTGTCTTCGCCTTCCTTGTGCTATTTAGGCAACGTGCATTGGTGCAAACTTGCCGAAGTTTCAGTTCTTGTGAGCTTAATTATCTGTTGTGACTAACAAAAATCAGACACCAAGGGTTCCCCTTCTCCTCTGTTGTTATTCCTAAACTGTCATTTACTCGCGATGTATACAATCGATTACAAAGGCCTCATTCAGAGTGAGCACTCGCTTAGAGCGAACAGTTTTGCATAATCCCACTGTTTCTGCAAGAAGTCTATGCAGGGCCGCCGAGGCACTCACAGTGAGCGGGTCGCCGCGCCAATGCGGTTCGCGGTGAAACATCGTCATGACGCGTATATAGCGAGACGCGCAGAGGATGGCGTGGTGGCTGGCACACCCGAAAGTTGTCGAAATAGCCTGTTCGAAGCACCGAAGGAAGCTGACCGCGATACTTGGAGTTGTTTCAAAGTGCAAGGTCACTTGGATACATGTGTGCCTGTTTCCGGCCGCCTGCACCCGGCTGTAGGAGACTGCAAACAGCCGAGTGCCGATAAGTTAAGGCGGTCAATAAGCTAAAGTGACCGATAACTTAGCTAGGGCGTAGGATGGAGTTAATTTTTGCTACTATGAGCAGCGCGCCGCGCTGCAATGTACAGTACATGCGGTGTGGTGCGTGCGTGTGTGTGTGTCCGACATCCGCTCGCGAGAAAGGCGTTGCGCCAAGACAGCTTCATCATGCATTGTCCGCAACCGGGTTTAGGAGTTCCGCACAGGCAGGGAAAGAAAGACGACCGCCGCGTGATTGAGTGGGTCCCTTTCAACCTTCGGGCCGCGGCTTGTCTCGTTCTCGCTAACGGTCGCTTACAGTACGTGATGCAACTCCGTTTCCCATGGCTCTCGCGGATCGCGCGCGCTCACCGGACAAGTTGGTCTGGAGCGTGCGGATCTCGTTTACATGCGTCGATCTTCCCGCCCGAGGGCCGTGCGCTAAAAGGGATAAGCTGCGTGGTCCCTTCCTCTACGGTGCCTTCTTTCCCTTCTGAATAAACCATATATCTTCTTTATCAAAGAACGAAAAGAATCAGGGGAACCGAACGGCTCAGATTAGATTGTTGTTAGTTACACAACCACTAGAAGTCAACAGACAGTCAAGCCAAGGAAAGTATAGGCGAAGTTAACTATTTCTTTTAATTGGAATGTAAGCATAATAAGGAAAAGGGAAATGAAAGTGGACGAAAAGGCAACTCATCTCACCTTTGCGACTGCCCCCAAGACACCACCGTATACGATATACCTCCTAAGAAGAAAGGAAGAACTGCGCCACCTGCCGCCATGTCTCCTGCTGAACGCGAAGTGGCGGGTTCGATTCCCGGCTGCGGCGGCTGCATTCCGATGAAGACAGAATGCATAAAAAGAAAAAAAAATCGTGCACCGAGCAAAGGGTGCACGTTAGCGAACATTTAACCCATACCTGCCAATATTTACAATTTTACCGTAAAATTCCCCATTTTTACATCTTGTTTACGATTGTCATATTTGCACAAATTATTTCACGTTTTTTTTTTTATTTGCGGTGATACTAGGGCAAAACTAACTTTTTTTTTTAAATACAACAGTCGCTGGCCGATCTTTTCATAGCCTGATTTTTGAGATCAGTCGATGATACGGCGTATACCCTTGCAGCAGCGTCATCAGCCCATAGAAGCATTCCGCCAGCCAGAAGGCAGTGGAATGGTTTACCTTCCACTATCACCAATATAGTTTGTCACTTCAGTTACTTTTGTGATTCAATGCATAAAACGACGTTTTGTTAAGAAAGCAGCTGGAACGCAAATGCATTTCTCCGCAAAGTTTGGGAATTAATATCTCGAAACTGGTGTCATCCTGAGAATTCGTGTGAATCCTGAGTGGATCCGCCTTGCGAACTCCACGGCTAGAACTAGTAAATTGTAATATGAGCCATAAGGTAATTAGTTAAAACTCAATTAGTGAATTTTTGTTCATTAGGTGAGTATGCATTTCAATTTTTTTTTCAAGTAATGTCCGCCTCTTCGAATAAGACCAGCTCACGAAATAGAATTGTGCTATTTGCCACAGGCAACCTTTAAAAATTTTTGAACGTGTTCGCTGAAACGCACCTGTGCATAATTTCATGGTGAGCCGTGGGTCCACTGACTCCAAATGAAAGCGCGTTTAAGCAGAGGAAGATTACGTGCATGAGACAATTTAGGCGCGAATGTGAACGTTGCGTAGGCCGTATAGCTACCGCGTAGGCCTACGGCCGTAGGCCGGAAGTGGCTGTGCGAGCAGCTAGCAAAAAAAAAAAAAAAAAGTCGCAGTTTCGCACTAAAGGCGAAGCATCGATTGCGACAGCAAATTAGTAGAGAGCTATACGAAGTAAGGATGGTAGTTTTATCAGCCGTATAAAGTTTTATCAGCCGTATTACTAACTAAATAAACAAGCACGGTGTCATGCGCGCACATGTAAACATGAACACATCTCGCTCGATGACCGCAGAAACTCATCAACACACTGGAGTGAGAAAGCGCGCCAGCGGCAGCGAGCAAATTGACCTTCGCGCTGGCTCTCGCTAAACGTCGAAAGCACAGCGCATACGAAGCTGCCGGCACTCGGCGCATGCACTTTGTCCCCATCGCAGACCGCTTTGAAGATGAGGCGCCCGCGCGGCAGCTCCGTGCACAGCAGCCGCAAGAGCAGAACGCACCCCCCCCCCCCCGCGGCCTCTTCCCCGTGCCTCGCGCGCGAACAAAGACCGCGCGCGCTTCCGGCCGCCTTCCTCTCTCTTCCTCTCTCGCGTGCGTGAGATTAAACTGCGGTTGCTGGCTCACCCTCGCACGCACAGCGTACGGCGCGTGGCGACGGTTTTATCGCCGTTGGACTTTATACGGAACCTCACGGCGACGACGACGGCGACGGCAAGAATGCGCTTGGAGTGACCATATAATTGCTATCGCAATAAAACGGGTTTAGACAATCTCACCGCATTCCAGTCGTTGCAGATAATCCTCGCGATGTTTTGCTGCGGCACCACAAAACGCAACCACTGCAGCGACTTTTCCATTATATACATATAATCTTTCTGAAAACTGGGCCCTTTGTGAATGCAGCATGTGCTGGTGCTGGTTGTCTTCAGAAATCGCGAATCGCTATAGAGCCAAGTGAACCGATGAAAAGAAACTTGTCTTATGCTGACCCGACGCAGTTGCACGAACCCAAGAGGGCTGGGCGGCCAGAGTTCCGGTTTGTGGAGGACAACGGCTGGCCGGTGACCACGCGCCAAGAGACGTCGCTGACGGTGCTGGACGTTATGAGCAACCGGAGCCTGTTCATTCAGATGGGCGCACAGCCCACGGGCGTCGTGGCACCCAGCAGCATCATGGCGCCGCCGCTGAGCAACGCCCTGGTGGCGCCACGCTCGTCTCAGGCGCCCTTGGCAGCGCTTCCCGCCGAAGAGTGGGATGGCAAGCGCAAGAAGTCCGTGCGCTTCGGCAGGTTAGTTGCACTGTCCAGCATGGCTGGCTTGGCGTCAAGTGTCAATGAGAAAATTGTAGAGGAACATGAAAAACTCCGATACAGCTTTCTGTTGCTCAATACGTGCTACGTAAAAGTGTTTTTTTCGAGCGTGAAAGGAGCGCGCAAATACACGTAAAATTGCCGCGCGACTGGCCGCTCGAGGCACTTTGCGTGTATTCGCGGGCATCTTTCACGCTCGGAAAAATACTTTTATGTAGCACGTATTGAGCAACAGAAAGATGTATCAAGAGTTACTCATGTTGCTCTACAAGTTTCTCATTGACACTTTTCATCTAATTGTAATAATTGAGAAGTTGATTAATTAATTATGACTAATTATCTAATTAGGCAGACTGCAAAAAATAATCTGAATATCCCCAAGCGACGGCAAACAACATTACCTTGGTTTTGTCCATCTACGCAGCATTTGCATGGTTTTTAAAGTTTGGCCTAAGTTAACTGAAACACCCTGTATAGTTCGAAGGCCACTGAACTGGAGCGTGCGATAGCTTGTCGCTCCCGTGAGGAGAGTCCTCGTGCTGCTCTACCTTTTTCTTTAAGCTCAGGATCCTTTTCCAGCTTTATACTGGTTCATGCACAGTCTTTGTCAAATTAGCGCAGGTGACTGCGTGCGTGATCGCCGCGCCGTGCTGTGGGGCTTCGCGACTATATATGCTCGAAGCCTAAAATAACCTCAAAGAAAAGGGGCAAATCTTCCTCTCGTCCTGTAAATCCGAAACTCCTGGCGTAGCCCCTCCAGAAAGTTGCGGTCACACGCGCCGACATTTGCGTACTTTCGACAAAGATGGTACTTGAGATGAAGTTGTGGCTGAGACCAAACGATGCGAACATTATTGGCTGTATTATAGAGCTGAGCCACGGGAGATGAAGATGTGGATCGCTGCTCGCGAATTTTGTTTGTTTTATATTAAAAAAAAAAAAAAGCAGTGAAGCCAGCCAGATACAAAAAAGAAAAAAAAAAAAGAAAGGAAAAGAAAAGGTCTTACCGGCAAGCGGTAGGTCAGATGTCGACGTGTGACATCGTCCAAGGACGATCCTATATTTAGTGGTAGTGGTAGTTTGAACTGCTGAAATACTTGCGAGCATGAGTGCTTTCAAATGAAAGTGTTACATGTGAAAATAAGGGACACTGCCTCAGGCATTGATGCTTCCTTCTCTTTCCGTGTGTCGCGTGTCTTTCGATCAGGTTTTCTTCCGGCTGGTTTGGTCGGTTCTCAGTGAGGTAAGGCGACGTTACTGTGTGTCGCGCATGCGTGCACGGCCGTTTCGTCTTTTTGGAATGGTGTGGCCCTGTTACAGTCCTCCACAACCGCAACATCGCGCAAGGTTATATGCACTCCAAGAACAATGGAACTGCTAGCAAAAGGCAACTGCTTTTCCCGTATATAGTCCTAACACAACCCGTTGGAGTGCGTTTACTCTTTGTTCCAAATACAGTCACCAGAAATTTTCCATTGACTCTAGTTCCCAAGGAGAGTGAACGCATTCTATAGGGGCGTGTGAGAACTATCGAAAATGGGCGTATACATACGGGAAAATGAGCTGCTATTACTTCCTTTGTTCTTCAAGTAGCCTTTTTTTTAATCAACAAGCGGCGTTCTCTGAGTGGCGGATGTATGAAGTGTGATCCCAGACACCTGCGCATTGCAGCTGCAAATTGATTAACATTTGCGGTTCGTTAACGTGCTAACAACTGCATTTTATCCCCGTGGGCTTTTTGACGTGTGTAGTTGCATGATTATGGCCCACTTTTGTGTTTTGAAATAACACACCTGGTGCATTAGCAGACCTCGACTAACTGTCACACGCGCACAGGTGCGTCTTGGCAATCCACGCACAAAGACAAAGGTCACTTTATCTGAAAACTACCCACTTCTTGTCGTCGACAGGAACGCTTTACAGTCAATGCACGCACACGCACACGCACACGCGCACACACACACACACACACACACACACACACACACACACACACACACACACACACACACACACACACACACACACACACACACACACACACACACACACACACACACACACACAAAAGAGAGATAACAGCCGGAGGTAATTAACCACCGATTCGTGGCGATGGCGTTATAGACACCATGGCTCGCTGATTTACGGCAATCAGATAATACCGTGGGCTCAACAGGGCACTGTTTTCAATATTAACTAACATAAGGTAAACTTTTTATTACCTAAAAAATCGATACAAGAAGCGACCAGAACAGATATGAAGGTCACATGTTTCAGCCAGTATACTGACGAAAAAATACCTAGTATAATGCAGTAAAGATAAAAAATGATTGACGTTCTATAGGAAACATTATGTTAGCCTGCACGGGTGTTAGTGAATGAGTAAAACGCAATTACGAAGTTATATAATGATTCAGTTGCGTTAGGTGACATGTTTTCAACTAATGCTTGCTTCAAATTATCTTACCCCAAAATGTGCCGCTAAATACAACGGATTTCCAAGTAGTCTTGTGTGCCCAAGACATGAAGAAGGTTGCTCGGTACAACATACGACGTGGAGTGTTTCGTGGCACATTTTTGGGACCAAGTATCTGGAAGCTGGCACTAAACACAGCATCACTTAGGGAAAGTGGTCGCACCTTGAAGAATGCATTGCATTGATTGCGAAATCGCATGTGCCATAATACCACTACATAAATGATACTTAGTTTGCAAATTAGTTTCCTCGTACATCCGACCGTAATAGCAAAAGTTAAATTCTTCGCTGCATCGCTGGCGTGGTGGCGCACGTTTCCATTTTAGGGTGAGATGCAGTGGCAACGGCGAAATATAATTTCTTTCCGGATCCCGTGCTCTGAAAGCATTTCTGGTCAGCGGTACTAGACAGTTTTAGCCGAGCGCCGCTTACGCTCCGCTCCGCTCAGATTTCAAGCTCTGAGATACTGCAGGGAACTGCGTAGATTTCGCATTTGATAAGCGCGTCTTGCCAAGACGCGAGCGACGCGCTATCAACTCGGCTGCAAAACGACGAATAGGCCATAGTGGACGCGCTGTCACGCTCCGCTCAGTCGGCTTTGTAGCGGAGCGAGGGATGCGATCTTCGTTCCGCTGCCGGTATGAACGTTGTGCGCAAGCGCAACTGCGTCCCCGCTAAGTGTTTGTGTGGCATTTGCTAGCATATGCCGGTCTGAGCGGAGCGGACAGCAAGCGCTCAGCTAAAACACTCTACTATCACGCACTGGCGCACGTTTTCCGCCGCTGGTAGTGATCTCGGCCTGTATTTCAAAAACGCTCTTACGCCAGAGCTGTTCGTAAGAGCAAATTCCAGTAAATCGTGATGCTGGACACGTTAACAATGGCTGCTGGCCAGTGGCAAACAGCCCTTGCGAACAAAAAGCTTTGAGGTCGAATGCAGGTGCCGAACTCACAAACACTTTCGTTCCTAAAGTGTTTTTTTTTTTTTTTTTTTTTATTGGCTGGCCGCCTTCTATAATAATATGTCCAACATCACGATTTGCTGGCGTTTGATCTTACTTCTAGCGTAAGAGCTTTCTTATGAATACCGGGTGTCTCGGCGAACACTTTCCAGAATCTTTTTTTAAATTGGCTGTGTGGCAGATACCGCAATTCTAGTCCATGATGAGCTGGTCTACTCGAAGAGGCGGACATTACTTGCACAAAAAATGGAAATGCATAATTGACAAATTAACAAAAATCGCCAATTAAGTTTTTTAGCTGATTACCTTATGGCACGTACTGCAATTTACACATTCTTGGCGGGGAGTTCGCAAGGCGGATCTACTTGGAACGAATTCTCAGGATGACATCAGTTTCGAGATATTAATTCCCGAACTTTGCGGAGAAATGCATCGCGTTCCTGCTACTTTTGTTCCCCAATGCATAAAACGGCA